>NC_134093.1:29819850-30122663 GCF_000715075.1 Nicotiana tabacum
GAGTTAGCTGAACTCATTCCTTTTGTAACTATCATGGGCCCACATGACCACAATGTACAACTGTAAGTGGGAATACACTGTATTAATGAACCATCTTTCTTAAAATATGAATACGTATGGGCCGTTAAGGCCTATGAAATATTGTACAAATTTTCGTACGCTTAATTCTTAAAATGGTAAAAGATAACCTTTTGTTCTTGTGAGAAAATAATTTCTATCTTTACAATAAAAAAAATCTCATAAACTTTCTCATATTATGTGTATAATTTAAAGCATATTCGAAAGTAGTAATATTAATAACTAAATAAAATCATATTTTTCAAACCTTTTTTTTTCAAGAATGTTCCATTCAAAATACTATGTCAAATGTATATAACCGTATCAATGTTGTTAAACTTACGGGGTCTTACAATTACATAGTCACAAACCTCTATAAACTCATGAATAGTCTTAATCCCTTCAAGCTCATATGGATTACTACGACTCATCCTAATATTAAAGTACGGGATGCAATATTTCTGCGGCCGCACTATCTTTTGTGCGGACCGCAGAACTTCAGCAAGGTTCAGGTAAAGAGTGCGGACCGTACTCAAAATTGTGCGGCTGCACTCAACTTCAATTTTGACCGACTTTGGTCAACCTATAAATAGGACCTCATTGCACTATTCTCAACTTTACACACTCTGAACTTTTGAGACCTAAGCAAGCACAGTGCACACAACGTACCTCACACTCCACATTCATTTCATCAGTGTAGATTCTTACCTGCATCCTTCATCACTGGTATGTTCAATTCATGTTTAGATTTTTCAATTTTTTTAGTTTTTGTTCTTAATTAGTATTGTTATTTTTAGGCATAAAATGTCAAATGTTCTTCATGTGTGCTTGAAATTGTGTGGGTAATTTCATGTGTGCTCATTGGGGACTGGTTAGATCGTTCATCATGTTTAATTTGCAAATACCATGTCTAAATTGTGCAAAAATTGCAAAACCTAAGTCAATGCTTTATTTTTTAATTGTGCGGCCGCACACAAAATTGTGAGGTCCACAGATCTTGAGTTAGGGCAAAATTGTGATACATGAAAAGTGCGGACCGCACTCAAAATTGTGCGGTCCGCAGAACAATTGTGCGGTCCGTGGAAAAAAGTGTGCGACTGCACTTTGGAACTTTAGAGAACCAGTAGTCTGAACCTGGTTTTGTGCGACCGCACTCAAATTGTGCAGTCCGCACTTCAGCATGTGCAACCGCACTTTGAAATTGTGCGGTCCGCAAAAGGCAGTCTGCGGCCGCACTCAATATTGTGCGGTCTGTACTGTCTCTTTTGTACACTAATTTCCTACAACTGTTAACATGCTTCTGAACTTTAATGGACTTATGTGCTTCGTATTACAGATAATGGCTCGATCATGAGGCAAAGGTCATACATCTAAAGGGAGGCGTGAACCCTCCCGAGGCCGAGGAAAGGGCACTCAACCTCTGGGAGTGCAATCAAAAGAAATAGCCAAAAAGCCGACCAATGGGAGAGGTAGGTCCACAGAGCCCTCAGAATCAAGCTCGTATGTCCCGTCTAGGGAAGACTCTGAGGGTCACTCAGTGGAGGTACAACCTGAGGCCCAGTCCCAACCACCACAATTCACTGGGAGATACTAACTGCGTAATGAAATCTCCACCACAACAAGTTCTTCTGAGGGTTCCGATGCCGGTAGCCAGGGTTCAAAGCCCTCCTCTACACACACTCCCTCTGCACCAGTTGTAATAGATGATGATGATGTTCCTGATGATGGTAGGGGAGGTGACACTAGAGTGGGCGGCCTAGAGAGGTCGAAGAAGAAGGAAGTATGGGAAGATAGGTTCGTGAGTTTGACTGCCTTCACAAAGTTTAGAGAGTGGTGGCCCCAGATATCGCTCACACTTGAGAGACAATTCTTGCTGAAGGATTTGGAAAAATACAATCCAAATGTCCTTAAGCAGTTCAGGGAGCGTAAGGGGTGGATGTGGTTCACCCAGAGTGTTATGGATGCCAAAGAGCACTTGGTACGGGAGTTTTATGCCAATGTGGCACACATAAAGAAGGGTACCAAAGTGATCAAAGTGAGAAATTTGAAAGTCACATTCGACCCAAGCACTCTGAACACTTACTTGGGATTCGAGGAGGTAGAGGCAATCCAGTACTTGGAGAAGCTTGTTATGGGTGATGCAGCTCGCCCTTGGTTAGCAGATATTTTGGCTGCTCTAGGACCACTACCACCATGGATCACAGGAGGGGTTCCTATTGCACGGGCCACCCGTGGCAAACTTTTGTGTGTAGCCATATTGACCCAAGCCAGAATGAGAACAATATTCCAATCCCCCGAGCAGTTTTGGTGGCATCTATTATGGTCGGGTACCCAATCAATGTGGGTGCCATCATGTCGGCCAACATGTCAGTGGTTTTTCGAAAAGGTGAAAGTTCCTATCCATATCCCAACACCCTCACAGAATATTTCACAGATGCAAAGGTGGAGCCGAGGAGTTTTGATACAAAAGTGCAGGCCTAGAAGCCCTTCTCATGGTACTCCTTGCAAGGTCCGAAAAACCCAGAGTTCAAGGGTAAGGCAACTACCACCGTTGGTCAGTCTGATGAGCCATCGGTGGTGGTTACAGAGTCAGCTGCTGAGCCTTCTACAGCTCCCATGCCTTCTACAACAGTCGATCCTTCCACCGAGATAGCTGACATGCCACCACCTTCATCTTTTAGACCATCAACATCAATACCAGTGCCTGCCTCATCCACATATACACTCACTGCACCACGAGTCTCCCAGACATTGGTGAGTCTCAACAACTGGATGCAGACAATTACTTCAAGGCTGTCTGACATATCCAGTGCTGTTACAGCATAGTTTTCTACACCAGCAGCACCACAGGTTCCTCCGTCAGTGGAGGAAACATTGAAGAAGATACTGGACAACCAGAAGACCATTATGGATACACTGGTGGCACATGTGGGGAGCTATTGAGAAGTTGGGAAAATATGTGAAGAAGATGAGGAAATACCAGACCTCGAAGAAATCAGTGGAGAGATTGAGAAAGGAGGTGACAAAGATTGCAGCAGCTGGTGATTTACCATTTAACCTACTGATAGATACAGATCCATCAGTACCAGCAGACCCAGCAGCACCATCAGCAGAGGCACCAGCTGGCCAGTCTGATGAGCTAGACCTTGCTGCCCATACTGTCGAGGAGGTGCTTCAGATGTTCACCAACCTCGTTGTTCCCCGAGCAGAGGATGATGAGATCCAGTTGGAGGAGCCCGAGGGTGGTGATGTTGCCATGCACTCGAAGACCACATAGGGAGTTTTCTTTACTCTCTACACTCCCTTATGTTGATTTTGCTAAGCATTGGGGATAATGTTGACTCCCTTATTTTGATTTTGCTAAGCATTGGGGATAATGTTGATTTTTATTCAGGGGGGTGGTCTATTTTGGTTGGTTTGATTTGATGACATTGGCATGTAATAACTTTAATACTATTTTTCTTTTATCTTTATTTTCACTTTCATTATGTATATATTCCCCCCTCTCTTTTGATGTATATATTCTATTCCCCTCAGTTTGTATATTTATTTGTCTTACTTTTAGTAGCTTATTTCATAGCTTCTTTATTTTGTTTTCTTAGTAGTCTAGCTTCTTATTTATGTTAATAACTTCCTTTTGATTCGGTAGCTTCTTTTTATATTTAAGTGAGCAATAAGCCTTTGGTTTTCTTAATGCCACGGTTCTTTCCAAAGGTGGATTTTGTGTGAACCGGGTGGCTCTTCCCAATGATGGATGGCGTGACAACCTTCTTAAGGGATTGAGTCCATTTTTTATGTTTAGGTAGAAACAATAGTCTTAATGAATAAAAAAGGGTCAAGCATGCTTCACTTGGTACCAACACACTTAACTACACGCTTATGGTTAAAAATAAGCTTTTGGAAAGAAATGGCTCTAGTTAGTGACCTTGTGACTCTTGTATTGACTTAGGCAATCATCGGGTGGTTTAGTTGAACTATTAGTGATTTTCAATCTAGAATACGGTTGTTGTGGGCCCTCGACTCTATCCTATTTAACAATCCGGTTGTGTGAGAGGTGAGATATTTTGTTACAAGTCCAAGTACCCATGCAAATGGTTTAGAACTTGCCCCGAATGTGTTTCTAGGCGAAATTCTAAGTTTGCTTGGCTTGAAAAGTGATTGTAGGCTCTTCTTGACCCGTTTTGAAACCCTTCATGGCCCACCAATGATGTTATCCTTAGTCAACCCTTTTTAGCCTAAAGCCTTTTTCATTCGATAACCATGTTACAAGCCTTTACTCGTTTTATAGTGATCCTCTCTTGGCACCCGAGCTTTTCTTAGCACTCATGAGAAACAAATGGCGAAAACATAAGTTTGGGGGAGAGATGAGGAGTTTGAAAGTGGTATCAAGGCACAATAAGAGAAAATAAATGAAGAAAAGGAAAGGCAAAGAAAAAGAAAAAAAGAACATAAGAAAAACACAAAAAGAAAGTGAATAATTTGAAGGGTTGAAAGGAATCAAAAGAAAGCAAAAGTGCAAAGCATGGAGAAAACAAAGAAGGAGAATATGAATATCATGACCAAGAAAGAGTGATGTCAAGTCTCTCTAGTTCCCCTAAGGAAAAACAAAATGACTCAAAGAGTCGGCAAAGTATGAGCCAAAAAGACAAAATGGAGTGCTAAAGGAAAGATGAACCCGTTCCATTCCAACATTTCCCTCCTTAGTCCAAAAGCCTTCATTACATGCCGAAAAAGCCCTACGTGATTTCAAGCTGAGTAAGCTTACATTAGTGGTGATCTACATGAGGGGCAAGCATATGGTACTTAGAGCCGTACTTGTGACATTCTTTTGAGAGTGATGAGCGAACCTCTCACGTATCATTGAATTGAGTGCTACGTTCTTGAGTGAGATGAGCTTACGGAGAGTATAGGAGGAGGAGTTTGGGATCCACAGTGACCTACATGAAAGTGCGAACTTCCTTGATGAGTAAAGTCAACTCTTGATGCTCAAGGGTCACATTAGAGCTATTTGTGCTTTAATATTCAAAACATGGCCTTGTTAATAATTCATGAGTGTGTGGATAATTGTTGGTCCCAATTGATGTGTGTTTGATGCAACTTAGGCCAGCTGAAATAGCTATTTTCTTGTGGAGGTAGGAATTACCTTATTTGCTTGAGGACAAACAAAAGCTTAAGTTTGGGGAGTTGATAAGTAGGGATTTTGACTACTTATTTGCACTCTTTTGCTTTAGTTTTAGCTCAAAAATGCTTAAAGGTATTCTCGAAAACTGATAAAATGTGCTTACTTGCAAGGGTATTGGAAAAAGAGCCAAAACGATAAAATTTAACTCAAGAAGGAGTATTTTTGGACAAGGACTAAAACCAAGAAAAAAGAGCAAAGTACGGACCGCATAATATTGAGTGTGGTCGCAGACTATGAAGGACCTCTGACAGAATTCCTTTGCAAAGTGCGGACCGCACAATTATTGTGCGGCCGCAGAAGATGAGGTTCAGAGAGATAGAGTTCTAAGTCCATGAAGAAGTGCGGACCGCACTATTATTGTGCGGCCGCAGAATTCAAGAGTGTGTATGCACTCAGAAATGTGCGGTCCGCAGAAGTCCCTCCTGTCAAGCTCAAATTCAAGAGTGCGGCCGCACTCAGAAATGTGCGGTCCGCAGAATCTGAAGACGTGCGGCCACAACCCGGAATTGTGCGGCCGCAGAAGTTCATCCTGTCAAGCCCAGCTTCAAAGTGCAGACCGCACATAGAATTGTGCAGTCGCAGAACCTCCGCAAGGGCAATTTTGTCTGATAACTTCAGCTGTGTATAAATAGTTCTTTTTGTCAAATTTAGGTTAAGTTTGAACTCCAGAAAGTAGATAGCCATTTTTCCTTTACTGCTTTGGGAAACTTTATATTAGTTTATCATTTTAACATTGGATTTTCATCCCTTTATCATCTATTATGAGTTTAATCTTATTTTCTTCCTTAGTTTCTTCATTTTCTCCTATGAGTAGCTAAATCTCTAGATAGGGTTATGACCCAACCCTAGTATGGGTACCTAATGGGTGTTTGATTTAGGGCTTGTTTATGGTTGGGTGTATGATATTTAGCCTAGTTCTTGCTTGAATTTAGAAGTTAATAGTTGCAAACATTGATTCATGCCTAATTGACTTAGTCTCTACTTGAGAAAGAGAGACTAAGTCTAGAAAAACTTGGCTAACAAGAAATTGGGGTGAACTCAAGAAATTGATAGCCTCAATTAAAGGGTTGAATCTAGATATAGTAAGACCCGACTTGAGCGTATGTCAGCCGTTTTGTGAATTACCCATTTGGACTTGAGAAAGTCAAATTGGGCAAAATCACTCTAACTACCGAGATGTATCGAGTGGGTAATCGCGTGGTTGATTGCTATATTACACCCCGACCAATGAAACATTCCCTAAATCCCACAACCCATTAGGTAACCACCTAGGTGGAAGTCACAGCCCTAGATCTTTTATAAACTTGAAAAACAACAACACCAAAAATATCGTTCTATAACTTTACATTCACAAACAATAGCATAAATTTTAGAAGTAGAAAGAAACAACCAAGTATGTGGAAGTGCATTTTAGGCACGTCGTACACCTAGTCTAAGAATATATCTAATCCAATATAATCTCTCTAAGGAATCGACCCCGACTCAAAGTTGGGTAATTATAATTGTATCGACCGCTTCACAATCCCAATCAGTGGTGTGAATTTGGGCGACATCAGCCTCCCTCTCCTCACCCCGAATACGCTCTAACATCCTGGCAATCTCCACCACCTGCTGAAATGGAGTATCAGTCTGCAACTCCTGATCCATGCAAAATCTAAGATCATAACTGAGCCCTCAATGAATCTGCGGACCCCTTCTCTTACTGTAGGAACCAAAGTAGGTGCATGACGGGATAACTCACTGAACTTGATGGCATACTCTGACACCGTCATTGTGCCTTGATGCAGCTGCTCAAACTCTGCATGCCACACATCCCGAAGGGTCTGGGGAACAAACTCCCTCAAGAACATCTCTGAAAACTGAGCCCAAGTGGGTGGTGCTATATCGGCTGGTCTACCCTCCTCATAAACCTGCCACCACTGATACGCTGCCCCCAGAAAGTTGGAATGTAGTAAAAGCAACTTCGCTCACCTCCACAATACCCATGGTACGGAATACGGTGACACTTCTCTAGAAATCCATGAGCATCATCGGTAGTTATGCCACTGAAAGTAGGTAGACTATACCTCTTGAACCTCTCAAGCCTCTTCTACTCCTCCTCTGATGCCCCTGGCCTGACCTCATGCTGAACTGGAATAACAGGTTGTACCGGCACCACATCCAGAACCTGACCAATGTAAGCTCGCTGCTCTGGAGTATGGGCGGTGGGAGTTTGAGCTCCTTCCACAATCTGCGAAGTAGCTGGTGCAACGGAGATCAATCTCGCCTAAGCCAATGTACCAAACATGCTTAGGAACTGCGCTAAATCCTCATGAAGTCCGGGGGTAACAAAAGGCGCCTCTAGTGCCTGTCCCCCAAACAGAGCTACTGGCGGCTCCTCAACTTCTGCTCTGACAGGTGCTCTAGCTGTGGCGCATGCCCCTCTTCAGCCTCTACCTCAGCCCCGGCCTCACGCGGATCTAGCAGGGGGCGTGGGTATCTGCTCAGCCGATTCGGTAGCGCGTGTACTTACCATCTGTAATAGAGATACAAAGGCTCAAACTTTGAAATCAACAAATCTGCACGACAGGAATGAAAGAAGTGAAGATTTTTCCTAATAGTTTTGTAGCCTTTCAAAGATAAGTACAGACTTCTCTTACCGATCCGCAAGACTCTACTAAACTCGCTTATGACTCGTAGCACCTATGAACCTAAGGCTCTGATACCAACTTATCACGACCCTAATTTCCCTCTGTAGGATGTCGTGATGGCACCTAGTCTAAGTCAACAATCCCAAAACCGGTAGTCTAAGTCATAAGCTGTACTGAGTTCACTAGAAAATCTCTAAGTACAACTGTTCTGAAATAAAAATAAATTGTACACAAATAACTTTCGAAGGTGACTCCGAGGCCTACGAACACGATGACAGGTATACCTTGAAGTCTCCACAGCAATATATGATCCGCTATCCAATAATCCACAGACTCCGAAGTACCTGGATCTGCACAAAAATATGCAGAAGTGTAGTATGAGTATACTACGGTTGGTACCCAGTAAGTATCAAGACTAACCTTAGTGGAGTAGTGACGAGGTACAAGTCAAGACACTCACTAGACAAAATAACCTGTGCAGTATAGAAGTATAAAACTAATAATGGAAAGCATGAATCAGTAAATGGCAACAAAAATCAACATGTGATGTGAACAGTAAGGCAAAAGGCACACCATGAAAGAACTATTGAACTATGCAATAAACACAGCCAACATTTCTTTTTTCTATAGCCAAACCAAAAGAAATTCTTTGTAGTTTTAACACTTTAATTCACCAACACTTAAATATATGGCACCAAAGAAAGACATTTCTAAGATAGGCCAAGAAGGTTTTACTCTTGTTGACGAAATCTATGAAAGAAAGAAAAGGCCTTCTTCTGCTTCATATCAACCACAAAAGTCTCATATTGTTCAGCTGAAACCAGCTTCTGCCATTCAAGGGAGAGTTATCAACAGTCATGAAGCTGTAAAGTTATATGGAGGGATTATTTTATCTCATTATTCTAAGAGAAAATCAACAACTTTGGCTTATTAATTAGTGCCTGCTGCAGGTTGGCTATTGTAGTTATGTATAATATGTATGTGATGAAGCTTTTTTTTTTTTTTTAAATTTTAGATTAATCCATCCACCCGAGTTTTCAATTGTGGTGGTATTGGGGGATTTGGAAAAGATCCCTACCATATAAGCTATAGCTCGCTACTTGTATGTGTATTATATGTGGTCCAGGGATTAGTTATGTTCCCTAGGGCCTTAGCTGAGCATGTAAGTGATTTTTTTTTATATATATATATATATATATATATATATATATATATATATATATATATATATATATATATATATATCATGCTCCCTTGTGATTTAATTAGGTCATGAACCATCTTTTGTTTTAAGTTAATATACCTCCAAGTGGGCCATTAATATACCTTCAGCCATTTTCATTAGGGTTGGAGTTGGGTGTGGAGCCAGAAAAATATAACCCATTGAATTTGGGGATTTGGATAACTTGTTGCCTGAACTTGCCGCCTCCGACCAGACCCTTTTCCGGTGGATCTTCGACGATGTGGAGGACCCCATCAGTCAGTTTCTTAAGGGTTAGTAACAAGTAATAGGGTCGGATTCGGTTAATGGGGCGAATATTATAGCCAATTTTGGTGAAAATAGCATGGCCTAGCCAGTTTTCGGACTAATAATTGAAAAATAGCCAGCGTTTGCAAAGTCATTGAAAAATAGCAATTATTTTGGTACAACACGGAAAGTTCCAGCATAATATACTAGAGATTAGTGCACCTGTGTATGAACTTCTAACATATTATTGTCACGGCCCAAAATTCAACTAGCCGTGATGGCACCTAACCCAACCCGTTAGGTAAGCCAATTTACAAACATCCGATCAAATAATATTTAACTGAATCTAATACACTCCCCAAGGACTGGTAGTACAAATCATGAGCTTCTAAGATTTAATGTTTACATAGCTAGTATAAAATGAAATACAACATTTGTTTGAAATATACATGAACAGATTAAAATTCTAAAGCTACCATGAACAAAAGGGCAGCAATGACTAGAACGCAGGTACATCTTCAAATTCAGCCCCCGCCATATGCAGCAACATCAACATCCAAAATCTTCACGCAAGGTGCAGAAGTGTAGTATGAGTACAACCGACCACATGTACTCAATAAGTAACAAACCTAAACTTAGGTTGAAAGTAGTAACGAGCTTGTACCAAGGTCAGAGCCCAACTTCAATAACCAATAATAATTCATAACAATATAATTTAAAACAGCACAAGTAATATGTAACGACCCGACCGGTCGTTTTGAGCTCTAGTGCGTCGTTCGGCGGTTTGAGGCATTGAGTAGCTTCACTTCAGGCATTATGACTTGTACGCTTGGTCAAAATTGAATTTTAGGATGTTTGGAGTTGATTTGGGAAGAAAATTCTAAATTCGGAAGCTTTAAGTTGGAAGAATTGACTAAGGTTCGGATTTTTAGTAAACGACCTCAGAATCAGGAATTAAAGGTTCCAATAGGTTTGTATGATGATGTCGGACTTGGGCGTATGTTCGGGTCGAGTATCAGGTGACCCGGGAGTATTTCGGCGCTTATCACGAAAGGTTAGTATTTTGAAGGCTTAATAATTTTTTAAGTTTGGGTTGAAGTGGATTTTGACGTTATCGATGTCCATATGGGATTCTGAGCCTGTGAATAGTTTTGTATGGTGATTTTAATCTTAGGAGCATGTCCAGATATTGATTTGGAGGTCCGTAGGTCATTTCGACGTCAATTGGCGAAAGTTGGAAATTTGATGATTTTTGGGAAGTTTGACCGATAGTGGACTTTTTGATATCGGAGTCGGATTGAGATTCCGGAAGTGAGAGTAGGTCCATAATGTCAATTATGACTTGTGTGCAAAATATGAGGTCAATCGGACTTGATTTGATATATTTCGACATAAGATATAGAATGTGGAAATTTGAAAGTTTATAAGATTGATTCGAGGCGCGGTTCATGATTTTGATATTATTTGACGTGATTTGAATGTTCTACTAAGTTCATGTGCTATTTTGGGACGTGTTGGTATATTTGGTTAAAGCCCCGAGTAGCTTGGGTGAGTTCAGATCGATTGGAACCTTCTAGAAGTTGCTGGAATTTTTTATTGTTGGTGTAACCGCTTCTGCGGAAGATTCATCGCAGAACCGAGGAAGGGGACCACAGAAGCGGCTAGAGGGGAGCTGGGTTGGAGGCGTAGGTGCGAGGTTTTGGCCGCATCCATAACATAACACGGACCTGATCGATGCCTCAAATCACATCAAACAACATCAAAACTATGAATCCCACCCCAAATCAAACTTAATGAACTTAAGAACTTTCAACTTCTACAACTCGCGCCGAATCATATCAAATCAACCCGGAATAACCTCAAATTTTGTATGCAAGCCCCAAATGACATAGTGGAGCTAATCCAACTCTCGAAATCACTATCCGAGACCGATATCAACAAGGTCAACTCCCGGTCAAACCTCTTAACCTTCCAAACCTCTAACTTTCCAATTTTTGCCAAAATGCATTAAATTAACCTACAAAACTCCAATTCCAAATCTGGACACACGCCAAAGTCCAAAAATTATTATACGAAGCTATTGGAATCATCAAAATACAATTCTGGAGTCGTCTTCACAAAAAAGTGAACCTTCGGTGAACTCTTTCACTTAAGCTTCTAAAACAAGAATTGTTCTTCCAAATCACTCCCGAATCGTCCGAAAATCGAACCCGAACACACACGCAAGTCATAATACATAATACAAAGCTGCTCGAGACCTTAAGCCACCGAACAGGATGCTAATTCTCAAAATGGCCGATCGGGTTGTTGCAAACAAAATCCATAGTAATACCCTCCCACTTCCACTCAGGAATCTCTAGCCACTGAAGCAAGCCACCAGACCTCTGATGCTCGTACTTTACTTGCTGACAATTTAGACACCGAGCTACATATGAAACTATATCCTTATTCATTCTCCTCCATTAATAATGCTGTTGCAAGTCCTGATATATCTTGCGGCCTCCCAGATGAATAGAATACCGGGAACAGTGGGCCTTTTCAAGAATCAACTCACGAAGCCCATTCACATTGGGCATATAGATATGACCTTGTATCCGCAAAACCCCATCATCTCCAATAGTAATCTGCTTGGCACCACTATGCCGCACTGTGTCCTTAAAGACAAGCAAATGGGGGTCATCATACAAACGCTCTCTGATGCTCTCATACAAGGAAGACCGAGAGACTACAAGCTAGAACATGGCTGGGCTGCAACATATCTAACCTCACTAACTGATTGGCCAAAGCCTGAACATCAGCTGCAAGCGGCCTCTCGCCAACTGGAATATACCAAGGCAACCCATGCTCACAACCTTTCTACTCAAGGCATCGGCCACCACATTGGCCTTCCCGGAATGATACAAACTAACATATTTTACATGCTAAACTATAAGTTTTAACAGATTAGACCAATGTACTCTCTTCATCTTCTAAAGTTTATTTTGTTAAAGCTAAGTTGAAGTCAAGTGAGGCATAAAATTTGTACACATTTTAGTAGAATTTAACAGATAGCATTCAAGATTATTCATATTCTTTCTTCTTTAAGGTTCAGCTTTATTTGACTGCTCAATTTTGTCACTATAAATTAAAAGGCATAGTTGATCAATAAATCAAAAAGTAAATATGTTTTATTTTGAAAATAAAATTAAATACAAAATGTGTAAGTCTAAAATTAATCAAATTGAGACCTGATAAAGGGATACGCTATAGCATCACAGTAGATATATTGACCGTGTAAAAACATTTCGTATAGTTTAACTGATACATAGGGATGGCAATGGGGCGGGTTACAACGTTTGGGGAGCAGGGCAGGTTCTAATTTTTTTAAAATAAATTAATGCGGGGCGGGGCGGGGCGGCAGAGGCGGACCCAGAATTTTTAGGGACGGGGCACATTATTCTGCTCAACCAGTACCCCCTAAATGCTTTTAGTGTTCAGGGTGCGAACTGCTTTAAATTAACCATTTTCAAAGTATATACGTATATATATTTACAGGATTTCGGCCAAAATTTACGGGGTCCGATGACCTCTCACCCATAATCATGGGTCTGCCTCTGCGGGGCGAGATTTTAATTTTTTGAATTAAAACCTAAAACGTTGCTCTGCTCATATTTAATGAGATGTACTCTTGCTTTATGGGATTAGTTAGAATTCCTTATAACAGATTTACACACATTTGTAAATAATAAAATCTTCTCTATTATCTCTGTCTATGAAATAAGGAGAGAAGAAGAGAACAGATGAGTTCTTTTTCGTTTTCTTTTTAGCTTGGGAAGAGCGAATATTCAACTGCAATACTATATAGTATCAACTTGTTAAGATTGAAGTTTAATTAGTTCGGCAAAGCATACCCTTGTATCTTCGAAAATGGTATAAAAATACCCCTCGTTGGGTTATCTATACCCCTACAGTCATACTTTGGGTTCAAATATACCCCTCATTTAAATGGAGGGACACGTGTCATCGTCTTATTGGCCAATTCTAAATATTTCTTAATTAATTAAAAAGACCCATTATTTGGTACCCGAAAAGCAATTTTCTAAAGCAAATTTTTTTTGTAAAAATTGGAAAAAACTGAATTTCTTTTTACTAAAAACTGAAAAAAAGAAAATATTTTTTTTCCAGTTTTAACAAAAAAACTGCTTTAAACAAATTGAAAAATATTTTCTAAAACAATATTTTTGTAAAAACTGAAAACAAAAAACTGAAAAGCAATTTTCTAAAGCAATTAAAAACTAGAAAAAACTGAAGTTGTTTAATTAAAAACTGAAAAAAAATAATTATTTTTTCAGTTTTTACAAAAATATTACTTTAGAAAATTGCTTTTCAGTTTTTTTTAAAGCAATATTTTTCTAAAAACTGGAAAAAAATATTTTCGATTTTTTCAGTTTTTAATTGTTTTAGAAAATTATTTTTCAGTTTTTTTTTTCAGTTTTTACAAAAATATTATTTTAGAAAATATTTTTTCAGTTTTTTTTGTAAAAACTGGAAAAAAAATATTTTTGATTTTTTCAGTTTTTAGTAAAAAACAATTCAGTTTTTTCCAGTTTTTACAAAAAAACTGCTTTAGAAAATTACTTTTCGGGTACCAAATAATGAGTCTTTTTAATTAATTAGGAGATATTTAGAATTGGCCAACAGGACGATGACACGTGTCCCTCCGTTTAAATGAAGGGTATATTTGAACTCAAAGTATAACTTCAGGGGTATAAATAACCCAATAGTATAACGAGGGATATTCTTAGACCATTTTCGAAAGTACAAGGGTGTATTTGGACCTTTGACGTAATTAGTTTAGTACACTACATCAGATCTGGAATTTACTAGCAATTATCTGTACTTACGGCCTTTGAATAAAAATTTTGTTCTCCGTTTCAATTCATCCCATTATACAAAATAAAAATAAAATTTCTATGGACTCTTAGAAAAAATAAGACCTACATTAAACATATTAAAGTAACTACTAATATATATTCCAAACTATTGGAATAGCGTGTGGTAAATATTTGTTTTCCATTTTGTCTATCTTTTGTTAAGTATGTAGTGATTCTAAGAGATTGTAATGTTGCTATTTGGAAATAATTTCATTTCATGTGATTTAGAGCCCGTTTGGACATAAGAAATTTTTTTCTTTTTTCCAAAAATATTTTATTTTTTTCGAAATCAGCGTTTATTCATAAAATTTCTAATTTTCACTTGAAAATGAATTTTGGAATTTTTCGAAAAGTTGAAAAACTCCAAAAAACTGTTTTTCAAAATTTTCACTCAAATCATTCACAAATATAATACATTGGAATATGGTATCTTTCGATAATATTCTCAAATTAGAAAATTTTTTAAAAAATTATGCGGGGTGGGTTTGCGTGGGGCGGTTTAAAAATAACAAATTATACTTTGCCGCGCAACCGCACCGCCCTGCACCGTTTGCCATCCCTAAGCTTACATAGGAAAGAGGCTAATAATTTGTGGGAAAGTTCTAGGAAAATATAGAGGTTTCCCTAGGAAGACCCTGGAACCCTATGGATTTGCTAGGAAAATCCTTGGAAGATTCTAGCTATGTAAAGAATTATAGAGAGGGGGCTTACTTGTAAATAATAAAGAACTTGTGTAATATTTTTATTTACTCACTAGCCCCTAGGAGACTAGTATATAAAGGGGGATATTCATTTGTAACTCACTAAACAAACAATTCAAGTTCTCTCTAATACAAAGCTTTCTTTAACAATTCTCTTAGCGATCTTTAGTGTAATAAGGCTGACTTGGCATAGCAAGAACGTGAGCGAGTTGTCAAGTGCCACGTGTACTTAGTTAACGACTAAGGACGTGACAATGTGATATCAGATCAAAGGTTATGACTAAGTGAATATTAGAAAAAATACAAGAGATTGCTAGAAGGAAGCTTTGCAGGGAACCATGGTCGGGATTACGAGGGCGTGGTACTTGCAAAAAACGATAAATATGAAGGTCCCTAAGCAAATGGAGTATGGCGGTGCACGGGACGCACGCGAGGTGGACGACTTACTTTGGGGGATGGACAAGTACTTTGAGGTAGTCAAGGAGGATGACGAAGTTGTTAAGGTACGCAACTCCTCAATGTACTTGACCGAGGTTGTTGCGCTATGGCGTCGTCGAAAGTGTGCTGACATGAAGAAGAGGCTATGCAAGTTTGAGACGCGGGAGCAATTCAATAAGGAGTTGAAAAAGCAACTCTACCTGATGAATGTGGTGTACGAAGCTAGCCGGAAGCTAAGGGAGCTCCGATAGATGGCCATAATTCGGGAGTATGTGCGCGAGTTAACTAACTTAATGCTGCAAATCCCGTCATTGTCCGAGGAAGATTACCTCTTCTACTTCATGGATGGGTTAAAAAATTGGGTAAAGCAGGTGTTAAGAAGACATCAAGTAGCCAACATTGACGAGGCCATAGGGGTATCCGAGTCGCTCGTTGACTTCAAGATGGAGCCTACCAAGTACAAATAAGGCAATGGCGGGAGGGGTGGGGGAGATCACAACAAGGACAACGGGAAAGGCATAGCCGAGGTATACAAAGGCAATGTCAAGGGGCTATCCCATAACGGACAGAGGTCTAAGAGGAACGGAAAGGGGTCGTAAAATGATAGCGAGTACGTGCCTAAGGTAAGTGCTACTTTTGTAAAGGATCACATCGGGCAAGTGAATGCCCAGAGTTGGGGAAGCTTGCAGCAATGATCGGGAACTTTGCCCAGGCACACAAGGGTGACACAGGAGGGACAACCTGCATTGGGGGATGCACTTGGGATATAAGCCGAAAGTAGGGGATTCCAAAACCTATCTTTGCCCCATGCAAATGGAACATGGTGGCAGCAAAGAATGTTGGGCGGACATAGTTGAAGTGGATGGCAAGTAACAAAGTGATGGCATGCTATCGGACTTAGACGATGCATCAAGCGGAGCAGTCAAGTTTGCTAGTAAGGCTGGGACCACGGAGGACAGTCGAGTATGGACCCTATGCTTGAGGAGCTACTAGGCTTGGTCGAGTCATGAGGAGATTCAGGCCAAGAGCAAGGAGAGGCATCCGATAAATGGAGGATCGAGGCTATTATTGCTAGCCGTCCAAAGTACAAATGGGGCAAGAACAAAGGTGACTAGTACCTTATGACATAGGAAGGCGAACCGTTTCATAGGGCATCATGGATAATGGACAAATATCTGTGGCGACGCCAAGGCAAGGTGTGCGCATATGTGCCGATGCTTTGTGCCGAGGGCGACACAAAATTGGGTGGGGGAGAGTGTTATGACCCACCACATCATCATGCCACGTAGGTGCCGCTTGGCATATATTTTTGCCATATGGAAGCTTACATAGGAAAGAGGCTTGCACTTGTAGGAAAGTTTTAGAGAAATATAGAGATTTTCCTAGGAAGACCCTAAAACCTTATGGATTTGCTAGGCAAGTCTTTAGAAGATTCTATATATGTAAAGAATTCTAAAAAGGGGACTTACTTGTAAATAATAATGGACTTGTGTAATAATTTTTATTTACTCATTAGCCCCTAGTAGACTAGTATATAAAGGGGATATTCATTTGTAACTCACCAAGCAAACAACTCAAGTTTTCTCTAATACTTAGCTTCTTTTAACAATTCTCTTGTATTCTTTCTAACATTCTCTTAGCGATCTTGAGTGTAATAAGGCTGACTTGGCATAGCAAGAACGTGAGCGAGTTGTCAAGTGCCATGTGTACTTAGTTAATGACTAAGGACGTGACAATAGGGTGAAATATGTTTATATTTTATGCTCGCATAATAAAGTGACACATGGAGCCAAAGATAGATGGAAAGCAAGACAAATGGCAATCAAGTCCGATGGCAGACAAGAATGTGAGCGAGTTGTCAAGTGCCACGTGTACTTAGTTAATGACTAAGGACGTGACAATAGGGTGAAGTATGTTTATATTTTATGCTCGCATAATAAAGTGACACATGGAGCCAAAGATAGATGGAAAGCGAGACAAACGGCAATCAAGTCCGATGGCAGCAATCTCGTTTATTCCCGGAAGGAATGTTGCTCATAAAAATAAAATAAATGTCTGCCACCCGGTAGCATTTGATTGAGAATATTATATAGCATTAAGTATGTAGCCCGTTACAGATAATATGGCATTCATAGTCTGCCGTTATACATTCTTCAATGGCCCCCATAATTGTCATTTAAGAGGGGCTTGATCCTAGGACCTTGTTCCCTAGAGGAAATTATAAATAGTGAGTTCAACGACCATTGTAGGGGGATGAATTTTCTGACAAGCTTATTCTATATACTATTCAAAGCTCAATAATATTTTATCTTTCTTGATTATTAGTATCGTTACTACTGCCCCCGGAAGCTCTGCTCCCGAAACCAAAATTTCTGCTGTCTTATCTCGATTTCAATGTTAAGTCTTACATTCTTATTTAATTTATTTATCATTTTGGGATCAAATCGATTCACTTGTCTATAAATTACGTATAAATTTAACTGTACTATTTTACAGGTAAACAGTTTGGCGCCCACCGTGGGGCTTAGACATTTGTGTAATTGAATTGATCCTTGCATCTATTACTAACCTGTTTGATTTTTTGTTCTTAGCAAAAATCATAAAAAATGGCAGATAACGATGTCAACATCGTACACAACGTTGAGGCCCAAGGAAATCAGCCTCAGCACGAAGATTTGACAGTGATACCCACAATGAGGGGGATGAGGTCACGTCGGTCCATGACGGGCAATATCCACGACATGTTCGAGAAATAACTCCTGATGATGCTGAAGATGAGCACGTCGCTGAAACAATAAGGATCATGAGGGAGCAAAAAAAGTCTATTATAGGCCACTTCTCATGACATGATCAGGCCATGACAGAGTTGAGGCAAGCATTTTCAGGTCCTTCCAACAACGCAAATGGATGAGGTCTAGTTTCTCCCGGTGCTCCCGCAAACCAAACAACGCAGAGGGTTGACAACAATATCCCGAAAGGCGAAGTCGGCTTCGATAGGACCTGGGGGAGTGGTAGCGGATTTGGGAACAACAATGAGAATGATCCCTTTAAAACCGAACTCATGCAGTTTATGAGGGAAATAAACGCCCGAATGGATCAAATTTCTGGTGTACCACTAGTGTTGAAAGGACCGAACTCAAAGAGATACACCAGTTGCCGTTCAAACCAAGCGCGGCACCAGAATTGATCCCTAAGCGGTTCAAGATGCCAGACGTGCCGAAGTATGATGGGACTTCGGATCCTCAGAAACACATCACCACCTACACAACGACGAAGAAGGGGAACGATTTAGCTCTGCACAAGATTGAGTTAGTTTTACTGAAGAAATTCGGGGAGACCCTCACGAAAGGGGCCTTGACATGGTATTCGCTTTTACCCGAGCTCTCAACAAATTCCTTCGAGATGCTCACGTATTCTTTTATCAAGGCCCATGTCGGGGCCAGAAAGGTACATATCTGAAAGACTGACATATTCAAAATTGCACAAGGAGACTTCGAATTGCTGCGGGAGTTCATGACCAGATTCGAGAAAGAAAGGATGTTGCTACCCGTCGTACCAGACGAATGGGTAGCTGAAGCATTTACTAAAGGGCTGAATATGATGAGCTCTGACGCTTCTTGGAAATTGAAATAAAGCATGCTCGAGTTCCAGGCTACAATATGGGCGAATGTTCACAACTGGTACGAGTCGAAGAAAAGAATTAAGGATGACCAATTCAATTTCCCGGCATCAACCAAGGGTCGGGACCGAGAGAAGAATAAGGAGAAATCGAAGGATGATTTCGATACAGAACGCCAGTCTTCTAGAGGATGGTTTTTGCCCTATGAAAGGGCCGAAGGAAATGATAGAGGTTTCCGATTGGTGGATAGGTTCGCTACCGACAGAAGAGTTGATCACGGCCAGAATAACAGATCATTGCAGGATAAGGAGATATTGGGTTTCCGAGATTCCTCCTACCCCAGGCTATTCAAATACAATTTCAACATCAGTGTAGTGGAACTAGTGTCAGCTATGAGGAACATTAAGGAAGCACTGTTCCTGAAACAATGAGATATGATCCCAGTTAGAGGGACCCTAACTTGTGGTGCTAATACCATAGGACCAACGACCACCGGACTGGGGACTACCGGCATTTGTGCGAGGAGGTGGCGACATCGTTGAAAAATATCCATCTCAGAGAATTCTTAAGCAACCGGGATAAAAACACTACGTCCACAATCATGATAACGTGGAACCCTAAAAAATAGGAGAAATTCCTCCTCGTCTGAAGATCAACATGATTTTAGGGCAAAACGAGATTAATGGTGTAACATTTTACGTGACAAAAAAGATGAAGGTGTCAGTAACCCACACTAAGAGACTCTTGGAAGTCACTGAGGACTACATTACTTTCACGAAGGAGGACGCAGATGGACTACTGCTACCGCATAACGATGCCTTGGTAATCTCTCTTAATGTTTTAGATTTTAAAATTAAACGTGTTTTGGTGGACCTAGGAAGTTCGGCCAATATTATCCAGTAGAGAGTACTGGAGCAAGCCAAGCTGACCGGAAGTATCATTCAGGCCACAAAACTCTTCGTCGGGTACAATTTGGTAAGCGTGACGACCCAAGGAGAGATACTACTACCCACGAATGCCAAGGGGGTAATGAAGATGACCCTTTTGAAGTAGTTCACGACGATATAGGCTACACTATTATCCTTGGGAGACCATGGTTGCACGAAATGAAGGTTGTGCTGTCAACATATCATCAATTATTGAAATTCCCAACTCCCGAGGGAATTAAACAAGTAAGAGGAGACCAACCGGTGACAAGGGAGATGAACACAATCTTAGATTCCAGTAGAAAAGGGAAGGAGCATGAAATATAGCAATTACAAGAACCGACGCCTACTCAAGAGCCGAGCGAAGTCAACTAAGGGGAGTCGTCGTCGGAATTCTATTAGGTACTGATGTGCCGTAGAGTTGCGGCACTTTTGATACTAATTACATAGACTCTAGCTCGTCTTTGGAAGCATTTTAAGTTATTTCTTATTTAGTTTTGATGTTTTGCAGCAAACTAGGCTTGAAGAACCAAGAACAAGGAAAATAGGACAAAAACCCATAGAAGGGCAGAAATGTGGCAGGTCTGCGATCGCACAAGTGATGTGCGGGCCGCACACCAACCGCAGAGTGAAGAAGATTTTCTCAGTTCTGAGAGTGGATTGTGCGATCTATTGTGTGGTCGCATAACGCTTATGCGGACCACATAATGACCGCAGAAGTGCAAAGAGAGTTTCTGCCAGAACAAGTTTGCGGCATCAAATGCGATCGCGAAATAAATGTGTAGACCACATAACAATTATGCAATGAACAACTTTCCAACTTTACATTCAATTATGCGATAGAGTTGCAGTTATATGGGCCGCGAAAGTGTTCTGCGACCTGTTCTGCGATCGCAGATGTGATCCGCAGGGGTATATTTATCATATTTTGACCCCAACTTTTAGCCCATTATAAATAGAATAACTAGGGTTTTTGAGGGACAGCTAGTCTGACAGAGAAAGGCTACACCTAGGACATTGAATGCACCATTATTTTGGAAGCTTGTAAGATAAAATCCAAGACTTTGTCTATAATTTTAAGCTCAATGACTTTATTTATTGCATTGTTGTTGTATTCTAGTATGAGTAGCTAAGTTTAAATACTAAGGTTGTGAATCCTATGTGGGTGTAATGTTAATATGTGTTCATCATTGAATGTTTATATAATGGAAAGTTGACTTCTATTCATTTCTCATGCGTCATTTGTAGTTGATGGTTGCAAACATTGACTAGTGCCAATTCATTCTATCTTTACTTGGGAAAGTGTGTTAGAATTTGGTAGATTTGAATAGCAAGAACTCAAGGCTCTAAACCCTGTTTAATAGAATCTCTTAGGAATAAGTGGGTTCTACTTGGCATAAATTGGTAGTTCTTAATTATCACTTCTTTTATATTTGGGAAAATCATAAAGAGGAACTACTATCTAATTATTGGAAAATATTATTTAGTAACATAGAAATCATTTTCACATCAACGAGCTTCCCATTTAGAAATATGAAAGATGGACACCGTTAACAATACATTCCATTGATGGAGACACAACCTTGGTTTCTTAATCAATTTAATCAAATTATATCAATGAAATAGCTTCTATTGATAAATCACAATTACAACACTCTTTTAAGCTAACGGAGTAGGATTACGACTTAAGTCAAGTTTCACACTACTCAAGTAACCTTTTCATACCTATTCCCTGTGGGATTCGACCCCAAGCTAGTTGGGTTATTATATTTGACATCGATCGCTTTACACTAATTATTAAGGTGTAATTTGAGCGTATCAGCAAGTGGTGGAGCAACTAGTGCAGAAGTCGTGGTAGTTCAAAAGAAGAATAATAAATCTCGCATGTGCGTGGACTATAAGGATCTAAATAAGGCATTCCCAAAGGACTTGTTCCCATTGCCGAACATTGATCAGATGATTGATGCGATGGCCGGGCACGAGGTAATTAGTTTCCTCGATGCTTACTCTGGGTACAACCAAATCAAGATGAACTCGGAGGCTTTAGCACAGATATTGACCGTTTGCACTGGCCTTGATCAGGTGGTTTCGGCTCATGCCATACCAGTCACTGCTCATGACGGGGGAGGTACTCATACCTCTGTCGCCCGTACTCTAGAGTAGGTAGTACAAGGACTTTAGATACCGGGTGCACTACCAGTCCAGTCGGTTACAGCTGCTCAGGCCCAGGTGGGTCCTATTATGAATGACGAGGAGCATAAGAGATTAGAGAGGTTTAGGAGACTACATCCTCCAACTTTCAATGGAACTGAGTTAGAGGATGCTCAGAATTTCTTGGACAGATGTCAGCGGATGCTTCATACAATGGGTATTCTGGAGACCAGTGAGGTCTCATTTACTACTTTTCAGCTAATCGGAGAAGCCTTTAGATGGTGGGAATCTTATGAGAGGAGCAGACCAGTGGGTTCCACAAACTCACAGAGAGGAAATGTGCAGGCAGTTCGAGTATTTACATCAGGAGGACTTGTCCGTGACTCAGTATGAGATGCGGGTTTCAGAATTGGCTTTTCATGTAGTTTGGTTGGTTCCCACTGAGAGAGAGAAGATCAGGAGGTTCTTTAATGGCCTCAACCATCAGTTCCATTTTGTTATGATTCTGGGAATGTAGCAGGTGCTAAATTCGACGAGGTGGTTGACAGTGCTCGATGGATAGAGATGGTCCGTATTCAGGAGCGTGAGGAGAGGGAGGCCAAGAGGTCTCGTGGTCCGGGTAATTCCAGCGGTGTTCCTTCTAGAGGACAACCCTATCACATCAGGGGTCGTCCTTATAGGCCCACTCAGATGGCTCGTCCAGTTCATCATGGCGCATCAGCTAGCCATGATTTATACAGTGCTCGACAGAGTCAGTCTTCTCTTAGTGTACTTCCAGCTCAGAGTTCATATCGTGCACCATCGGTTCAAGGTTCATTTGTACCAGATTCTTTTGGTAGTTATTCTGGTTCTCGAGGGACACCTCAGTACTTAACGCCATTGTTCGAGAAAGGTTGTTTCGAGGGTGGAGATTTGGGTCATTTGAAGAGGAATTGTCCCCGCCTTTTGGGAGGTCCAGCCCAGCAGAGAAGTTAGGTTGCAGCTCCTGCACTAGTTAATCCACCACCCGCCCAGCCAGCATGTTGTGCGGCACAGGCAGCTAGAGGTTTCCCTAGAGGGGGAGGTCGATTAGGTGGCAGTCATGCCTGATTCTATTGTATTCCTGCCAGGCCAGATGCTAATGCTTCAGATTCAATGATCAAAGGTATTATCTCAGTGTGCCATATGGAAGCTTCTATATTATCTGACCCTGGTTCCATGTATTCGTATGTTTCATCATATTTTGTACGTTATTTTGATATGTCCCGTGAGTCCTTAATTTCACATGTTCGTGTATCAACGCTGGCGGGCGATACTATTATTATGGACTATGTGTATCAGTCATGTGTGGTAACTATTGGGAGACTGGAGACTAGAGCGAATCTCTTATTTCTTAGTATAGTTGATTTTGATGTAATCTTAGGTATGGATTGGTTGTCTCCATGTCATGCTATTTTGGACTGTCACGCAAAAACAGTGACGTTGGCGATACAGGGATTGCAGAAGGTCGAGTGAAAAGGTTCTCTAAATTATGTTCCCAGCAGGGTAATTTCTTATTTGAAGGCCCAACGGATGGTTGGGAAGGGGTGTTTGTCATATTTGGCCTTTGTGAGAGATGTTGATGCAGACACTCCTACTATTGATTCTATACCGGTAGTACGGGATATTCCTGATGTATTTCCTGCAGACCTGCCGTGTATACCACCCAACATGTATATTGATTTCGGTATTGACTTGGTGGGGGGCACTCAACCAATTTCTATTCCTCTGTATCATATGGCACCGGCTGAATTGAAAGAATGGAAAGAGCAACTTCAGGAACTCCTTGATAAGGGGTTTATTAGACCTAGTGTGTCACCTTGGGGTGCACCAGTTCTATTTGTGAAAAAAAAGACGATACTATGCGGATGTGTATCGACTACAGGCAGTTGAATAAAGTTACAATCAAGAACAAGTATCCTTTGCCGCGTATTGATGATTTATTTAACCAACTTCAGGGAGCGAGGGTGTTCTCCATAATTGATTTGAGATCTGGGTACCACCAATTGAAAATTCGAGATTCGGATAGTCTAAAGATGACATTCAGGACCCGTTGTGGTCACTATGAATTTCTTATGATGTCTTTTGGGCTGACCAACGCCCCAACAACATTTATGCACTTGATGGATAGTGTATTCCAATAGTATCTTGATTTGTTTGTCGTAGTATTTATTGATGACATCCTAGTGTACTCACGTAGCCAGGAGGAACATGCACAACATTTGAGTATTGTACTACAGAGGCCGAGGGAGGAGAAACTTTATGCCAAATTCTCTAAGTGTGAGTTTTGGCTTAGTTCAGTGGCATTCTTGGGACACATAGTGTCCAACGAAGGAATTAAGGTGGATTCGAAGAAGATAGAGGCAGTTCAGAGTTGGCCCAAGCCATCTTCAGCTACTGAGATTCGGAGTTTTCTCGGCTTGGTCGGTTATTATCATCACTTTGTGGAGGGCTTCTCATCTATTGCATCGCCCTTGACTAAATTGACCCAGAAAGGTGCTCCATTCAGGTGGTTGGATGAGTGTGAAGAGAGATTTCAGAAGCTTAAGTCTCCCTTGACCACAACTCCAGTTCTAGTTTTGCCTTCAGTTTCAAGCTCTTATACAGTGTATTGTGATGCTTCTCGGATTGTTATTGGGTGTGTCTTAATGCAGGAGGGTAGAGTGATTGCTTATGCTTCGCGCCAGTTGAAGCCACATGAAAACAACTACCCTGTTCATGATTTAAAATTGGCATCCATTGTTCATGCATTAAAGTTTTGGAGGCATTTTCTCTAAGGTGTGTCTTGTGAAGTGTTTACGGATCATCGGAGTCTCCAGCACTTGTTCAAACAAAAAGATCTAAATTTGAGACAACGTAGGTGGTTGGAGCTACTAAAGGACTATGATATTACTATTCTGTATCATCCCGGAAAGGCTAATGTGGTGGCCGACGCCTTGAGTAGAAAGGCAGTGAGTATGGGTAGCCTTGCATTCATTCCTGTTGATGAGAGGAATCTTGCAGTTGATGTTCAGGACTTGGCCAACCAGTTTGTCAGATTAGATATTTCGAAGCCCAGTCGGGTTCTAGCTTGTGTGGTTTCTCGGTCTTCCTTATATGACTGCATCAAAGAATGCCAGTATAATGATCCCCATTTGCTTGTCCTAAAGGACACAATTCAGCACGGTGATGCCAAAGACATTACTATTGGAGATGATAGGATGTTGAGGATGCAGGGTCAGATTTGTGTGCCAAATGTAGATGGGTTGCGTGAATTTATTCTTGAAGAAGCCCACAGTTCGCAGTATTCCATTCATCCGGGTGCCGCTAAGATGCACCAGGATTTGAGGCAGCACTATTGGTGGAGAAAAATGAAGAAAGATATAGTTGGGTATGTAGCTCGGTGTTTAAATTGTCAACAGGTAAAGTACGAACATCCGAGACCGGGCGGATTGCTTCAGAGACTTGAAATTCCGGAATGGAAATGGGAGCATACTACCATGGACATCGTAGTTGGACTCCCACGGACTTTGAGGATGTTTGATGCTATTTGGGTGATTGTGGATCGATTGACCAAGTCCGCAAATTTTATTTGATTTGGTACTACTTATTCTTCGGAGTGGTTGGCCGAGATTTATATCCACGAGATTGTTCACCTACATGGTATGCCAGTGCCCAACATTTTAGATCTGGGCACGTAGTTTACAACACAGTTTTGGAGAGCAGTGAAGCGAGAGTTAGGCACACATGTACAGTTGAGTACATCATTTCACCCTCAGATGGATGGACAATCTGAGCGCACTATTCAGATATTGGAAGATATGCTACGTACTTGTGTTATAGATTTTGGGGGTTCTTGGGATCAGTTTCTGCCACTTGCAGAGTTTGCCTATAATAACAGCTACTAATCGAGCATTCAGATGGCTCTGTATGAGGCTTTATATGGGAGACGATGTCGGTCTCCGGTAGGTTAGTTTGAGCCGGGTGAAGCTAGGTTATTGGGTACTGATTTGGTTCAGGATGCTTTGGAGAAGGTTAAATTGATTCAGGATCGACTTCGCACAGTACAGTCTAGACAGAAGAGTTATGCCTACCGGAAGGTTCGCGTTGTTGCTTACATGGCAGGAGAGAAGGTACTACTCCGAGTTTCACCTATGAATGGTGTTATGAGGTTCGTGAAGAAGGGCAAGTTGTGTCCGAGGTATATTGGGCCTTTTGAAATACTTAAGAAGATTGGAGAGATGGCTTATGAACTTGCATTGCCGCCTAGTCTATCGGGTGTTCATCCAGTGTTTCATGTATCTATGCTCCGGAAGTATGTCGCAGATCCGTCTCATGTTTTGGATTTCAGTACAGTGCAGTTGGATGGTAATTTGACTTATGATGTTGAGCCGGTGGCCATTTTGGACCTGCCGGTTCGAAGTTGAGATCAAAGAACATAGCTTCAGTGAAAGTACAATGAAGAGGCCAGTCAGTCGGAGAAGCTACTTGAAAGACTGAGCGGGAGATGCGGAGCAAATATACATATCTATTTGAGGCTGTAGGTATGATTCTAAACCCGTTCGAGGACAAATATTTGTTTAAGAGGGGGAGAATGTAACAACCCGATCGGTTGTTACGAGTATTACAGCCCTGTTCCCCCATTTACTGCTTATCCTATGTCAAATTATAATTATGTGACTTGTCGGGGAGTTTTCAGAATGAATTGGAACATTTAGTTCCAAGAATTAAAGCTTAAGTGGAAATAGTTGACCGGATATCGATTTATGTGAAAACGACCCCAGAATAGAGTTTTGATAATTCCAATAGCTCTGTATAGTGATTTTTGACTAATAAGTATGTTTGGAAAATATTTTGGAAGCCCGTAGTTAAATTAGGCTTGAAATAGCGAAAATAGGAAGTTAAGTTTGGAAGTTTGATCGGGGAGTTGACTTTTTGATATCGGGGTCGGATTCTAGTTTTGAAAATTTTCAGGTATGTTATGTCATTTATGACTTGTATGCAAAATTTGAGGTTAATCTGACTTGATTCGATTGGTTTCAGCATCGAATGTAGAAGTTGAAATTTGTTAGTTTTTATTAGGCTTGAATTATGGTGCGATTTGTGATTTTAGCGTTGTTTGATGTGATTTGAGGCCTCGACTAAGTTCGTATAGTGTTTTAGGACTTGTTGGTATATTTGGTTGGGGTCCAGAGGGCCGAGGGTGTGTTTCGGGTGTTATCGGATCATTTTGGGCTACTTTGGATGCTGGTTTTCTAATGTCTGGTATTGTTCTTCGCGTTCGCGAGGAGCCTCTCGCGTTCGCGAAGAAGGATTTGGCTCCTAGGATTTTGTTCTTCGCATTCGCGAAGAAGGAAATTCCTGCTTTCCGTCACCCGACTTTGGAAGCTTATATCTCAAAATCTATAAGGAATTGAGAGATGAGCAAAAACTAAAAATTGTAGCCCTTGATGTTTAGTTTTCAGAAAGTGAAACCATTTGTCATTTGGAGTTTTGTACAAAATGTTATGACCATTATACTAGAGGCTGTCTAGGAAGAGTTTGGAAATGGCCGTTGAGGAATTTGTTCATCACGAACGCGAGAGGATGGTCGCGAACGCGAAGAACAAACCCCTCGGCAGTAGATTTAAGTTCTGAAAATGGGACTTCGTCCCATTTTCCATTTTTAACGATTTAGAGCTTGGGGAGAGGCGATTTTCGGGAGATTTGCAAGGAAAACAACGGAGTAAGTATTCTTAACTCAATTTTGGTCAAATTACCCGAATCTATTGTTATTTTTAACATTTAATTGGTGTTTTAAGTTGGAAAAATTGTGAAAACCCTTAAGTTTAAATTGAAGGTTTGTGGGTCGAGTTGATGTCGGAATTTGGTAAATTTGGCATGGTTGGACTCGTGGTTGAATGGGCATTCATATTTTATAACTTTTGTCGGGTTCCGACACGTGGGACCTACTTACGATTTTTGCGTGAAATTTCGGATTTTATTGTAAAATTAGTATTTTCATATGGAATTAATTCCTATAATTTGTATTGACTGAATCGAATTAATTGTTCGAGGCATTCGGAGGCCGATTCGGGAGGCAATGGCATATTGGAATAAAGAATTACACAATTTGAGGTAAGTAACACTTCTAAACTTGGTTCTGAGGGTATGAATCCCTAATTTTGTGTTATATCATTTGTTTGGAGGTGACGTACACGCTAAGTGACGGGCGTGTGGACGTGCACCGTAGAAATTGCGATTTAATTGATTTCGTGGAGTTGCATAATTAAATAAATGTCATTATCCACATATCCTCCACGTGTTAGAGAAATTGAGTTGAGACTCATATTGAAGATCATGTTCAGGCTACGTGCCGATATTTTTGGGACCCATATGGGTCGTGTTACTGTGGAATTATATGTTTAAATTATAATTATGTACTCAGTCACATACATCATTTGCATATCATATCTTAGTCTCTATTATCAATTATTGATACATCATATCATCATGTCAAGTTGATTTTCATGTGTTTGAGAGCCCGAGTGACTGGATATTTTGAGTGATATTTATGGGATTGGGCTGCACGCCGCAATATATTTTATTTATTTATGCCTGGATATGGCTTATTATAGCGCTTGGGCTGAAGGAGCCCCTCCGGAGTCTGCACCCCCCACAATGAGCGTAGTTTATTTATATTAGGGATGGAGTTCCCTAGGCATATAGTTGCCTTATTTATATTAGGGGTGGAGTTCTATAGGCATGGAGTTGTCTTATTCATTTATATTAGGGATGGAGTTCCCAAGGCTAGATTGGCCTTGTACAGTACTGAGTGACTCATTGTCAGTTAATACATATATTTCTGGGATGGACTGGATTGGCCATATATAATACTGAGTGATTGAGTATTCTGAGAGTGTGAGTACATGAGGTTTCCATTGTGGTATATCACATACAACATATTTGGCATGTAGATATAGAGATGTCATATTCCTCATATCATGCAGAATTTATCTATTTTACCTGTATTGAGTTTAACTGTTGAATTGGAAAACATGCCTACATTTCTGTACTGTTATTTCTGTACTAGATTATACCGGTTGAGCTCATCACTACTTTCAGCCCAAAGGTTAGTCTTGTTACTTATTGAGTTAGTTGTACTCATACTTCACCCTGCACCTCGTGTGCAGATCCAGGTACTTTCGGATATGGCGGTTGCCAGATTTGAGGATTTATCTGTTGGAGACTATCAAAGTAGCTGCTTGGCGTCCGCAGACCTTGACTCTCTTTCCTTTTAATTATTGTACTATTCTATATTTTCAGACAGTGTTCTTATCGGACAGACTTTGTTACTATTTAAACGCTCATGTACTCAGTGACACCGAATTTTGGGACTGTTTTATATTAGTATTTGTGATATTTTTATATTGAATGTAAATATGATGATTTCAAACTTAAAGAAATTGTGATTTATTGAGGTTGTTGGCTTGACTTGTATTGAGATAGATGCCATCACGACATGTGTGATTTTGGGTCGTGACAAGATAGCCTGTGACAACGGGCCACAATTTATAGGTTCAAAGGTTAAAAAAAATCCTTGAAGACTTGGAAATAAAAAAAATCACATCATCACCTTATCACTTGAGTGCAAATGGTCAAGTAGAGTCGACAAATAAGGCGATCATCCAAAATCTCAAAAAGAGATTGGAAGCAGCCAAAGGCAAATGGCCCGAAGAGCTACCAGGAAACTGAGGGCGTATCGCACAACGACCAAATCAAGCACGGTGGAGACTACTTTCTCTCTCGTATACGGAGCAGAAGCCTTGATCCCGGTGGAAGTAGGAGAACCTACCCTGAGATATTTTCGGGCGGATGAAGAAACGAACAACGAAGCATTATCGATCAAATTGGAGCTGCTCGACGAATGTAGGGACTTGGCGCATATAAGGATGGCAACCCAAAAACAGATAATGGAAAGATATTACAATCGAAGAGCCAACCTCCGTTATTTCAAAGCAGGAGACTTGGTTTTGAGAAAAGTAACTCAGAACACCCAGGAACTCAACGCAAGAAAGCTAGGTCCAATATGGGAAGGCCTCTACCGGGTGTCAGCTGTCATCGGGAAAGGGTCATACGATGTTATGACCCGATAGATCAATTTCAGTTTTAGCCTTCATTTCCATGTTTTGAGGCCTTGAATTACTTTGTTCAGCCTTTCTCAATTTGCATGCACAGTTCGTGTCTCTTTCCGGAAAACTTTTATGTGAAAAATTGATAAAAATGTGAAATGAATCCTTAAAAATTAATTGAGTTGACTACGGTCAATATTTTGTGTAAACGGACCTGAATTAGTGTTTTGACGATTCTAGTGAGTCCGTATCATGATTTGGGACTTGGGCGTAAGCCCGGAATTGAATTCGGAAGTCTCTATCTTGATTTAACGTAATTTGTTGAAAACTAGCAATTTAAAGTTTTAAAAGAATTCCTAAGTTAGACCGTAGGTTGACTTTGTTACTACCGGGTTCGAATTTCGGTTCCGAAACTTGGTATAGGAACATTTTAAGTATTTATGGCTTGTCTATAAAATTTAGTGCAAAATAGAGTTGATTTGACGTGATTCAGATGTCCGGTTGAAAAATTGTATGTTCTTGAGTTTCTTTGAAAATATCATTCATTTTGATGTCCGATTCATAGTTATAGGTGTTATTTTGGTTTTTTGATCACGCTGGTGAGTTCGTATGATGTTATTACACTAGTGTTCATTTTCTTATGCTATTACTAGTTTGTTTGGATTTTGCTGATGTCCGGTGTGTCCTTATTCGCGAATAATCCCGCGATCGCGAAGAGTAATCTGGGATGGGAGGTTTTTCCTCTATGTGAATGCGAGGTTGTGTAGGCGAATGTGAGGCTGTTTACGCGAATGCAAAGCCATGGTTTGATCACCCTTCGCGAACACGACCAGCACTATGCGAACACGAAGAGTAAGGGACCTGGGGGGGTTTTCTACGCGAACGCGAGCCCAGGCTTGCGAACGCGATGGCCAAGGGGGACAGAACATCGCAAACGCGTGCAACCCCTCATGAACACAAAGGCCTTTGGCCACTGCTGCTTTGCGATCGCAACAGGTGTCTCATGAACACGATCAACACCTGACACCCAAACTTTAAAACTTCTAAAATCGGGATTTCAACCATTTTTCACCATTTTCACATTAGAGTTCGGCCTAGAAGCGATGTTGAAGAGAAAATTCATCACCATTTCATAGGTTAGTATAATTTAACTTATTTTCTTCCATTTCCATCATCACCCATTGATTTCTAACCTTAATCTATGCTCTTTCATGGTAAAAAATTAGGGATTTGAGAAGAAATGGGGGGGGGGGTGTGTATAAAATTAAGATTTAGACCTCAAATTGAGATCGGATTTCAAAACTAATCACATAATCGGGCTCGAGGGTGAATGGGTAATTGAGTTTTGGTCCGAATCTCGACCGAGTGAGCCATGGGTTGACTTTTGTTGACTTTTTGGGAAAAGTGTAAAGAACTTAGCTTTATGTATTGTAATTGATTTTCCTCACATTGTTTGTTGATAATAAGTCGATTTTGGTTAGATTCTATTGGTTTGGAGGCAAATTTTAGAGGAAAGACCCCGATTGAGCTCTGATTTGCTTGCGAAGTGAGGTAAGTGTTGTGTCTAACTTTGATTTGAGGGAATTAGGAACCCTTGAGCTATGTGTTTTATGAATTACATGTGTATCGACGTATATGTGAGGTTACAAATGTATATACACCCTCAAAATAGTTGTTTTCATGTTCTCCCGTATTTTATTAATTATCTCATTCCATGTCTTAACTGTTACATGTCTTAATTACTTTCTATGTTGTATCATGTTACTTGTCATCTATTTACTGTTGTATTGAAATGCTCTGATTCCTTGATTAATTGCTACTTGTCTTACTTGTAAACTTTAATTGTCATATATTTAGCTTGTCATGTTGCTTTGTATTAATTATAGCATTCCTTGATTTGGTACGAGGTTCCTTTATGGCTTTGCTTTCTTATTCTTTAATCGTAGAGATTCTTGTGAATTGAGTTGTTGAATTGATTTCATTTATTGATTTGTTTATGGATCGAATTGCATGCCGTAACGAGTGAAATAAAGGAGGATTGATATAGATATGGTGGGATCGGGTTGCACGCCGTAACAGATTTTATATGTGATTTTGAAATGGTGAAATAAGGGAGGATTATGATATTGATTCTGATTATATGGTAGGTTCGGGTTGCGCATCGCAACAGATTTTACATATTATTCTTGATATTGATATTGATATGGTGAAATAAGGGAGGATCGTGTTTGTATGGTGGGATTGGGTTGCGTGCCGCAATAGATTATGTATTATGTATTCATGGTTGCATTTTGTTAGCTTTCAGTGTTTTCGTCTGAGATTCTGAGGATTGTTGTTTCTGGTTTTACTGATTTCGAGGATTGAGTTTATTTTCATAAGTTAACTACCTTACTTTTCCTGTGTTCCTTTCCTGTTATTATTATTATATTGCAAACATTTTATTGTATGTGATCCGCCTTAGCCTCGTCGCTACTTCGTCGAAGTTAGACTCGGCACTTATATAGTACATGGGGTCGGTTCTACTCATACTACACTCTACATTTCTTGTGCAGATTTTGGAGTCGTTCCTAGCAGCGGTCAGTAGATTTCTTGGATTGATTGCCTGATGGAGACTTGAGGTACAACTGCACTGCGTTCGCAGCCCTGAATTCCCCTTCTATATTATTCGAGCTATTTATTTCATTTCAGTCAGTCATGTTTTCATTCAGACCATTATTTTTATTATTTTAGCCGCTTGTGTACCTGTGATATCAGTTCTAGGATTGTATCTAGATATCGATGTTGTTATGAATTTCTCACTCTATTTTAGTTTATTCAGTTTCTTGGTTATTATGTAATTTGAATTATTAAAAGTGGCTAAAAACTATTCTAACGTTGGCTTTCCTAGCAAGTTAAATGTTAGGCGCCATCGCTATCCCGAGAGTGGGAATTCCGGGTCATGACAAGTTTGTATCAGAGAACTAGGTTACCTAGGTACTTATCTCCCAGAGGCTATGAAGTTTAGGAATAATTTCACTTTTATCCTTCTCTATCGTGCGATTTTATTCTATCATTGATGATTGAACTCTTCTATTCTTGTTCTCTCGCAGATGGAGAGAACACGCACAACATCTATAGCCGGATCCCTCAGTGGCAGCTCCTACTAGGGGCAGAGGTCGAGGCAGAGGTAGAGCTCAACCTAGAGGTGGTGGGTCATGGCACGGCTAAAATACCCTTTAAGTAATTTACTTATTTAAAAGTATGTTTACATAAAGAAGGAAGAACGATGGAAATGAATGAGAGGGAGTTAGGAGTTTCGCTTTGGGAAGGTTAATTAAAAAACAAAATATTATAGAGTAATTAAAATAATAAGAAAATTGGTCAAACCAAAAATATTTACAATATCGAATACCCAACTCATGATTTTTAATCGATTTTAGTTATAAACATTGTTTATATTTATCAGACACGTAAATAAAAAAAAATACTTATAAACTAATTTGACCAACTTATAAACTTATTTAAACACTTTCTTACTATAATATCTTGTTACTATATTTTTGTATTGGGTGGGGAGGCTAAGGGTAAGAGAAGGAAAGAATGGCATTAAATATAGTTCAATACTCGTCACTTACTCTAAATGAGGAATGCAACCCTTTAAAATATTTTTTGAAAAAAATGATATTACTTAAGTTACATAAATCTTTTTTTATATAATCTTGATGTTTGGTCTCTGTTAGTTAAAACTTGAATAGATAATAAAAAACCATCTCTTATTTTTGTCTTCACTAAGATTTAGACCTAAAATTTCATAATCCTCAACCTACTTTATTAGCCCTAAACCATACCCTTGAATTTATGTAAACCGTTTTCTTCTTTCCTCTTTCTTACCACTTCCATTTCTGTCTCTCTAATTTTTATAAATTATAAAATAAAGGCTAGAATGGTCTTAAGTTCTGTTTTCTGCTATCTTTCCTTTTCAACAATATTTAGAGTCCATTCCAACTCCAAAAATAAAATCAAAAAAGAAGAAAAAGAGTACCATAAATGTGCGTTTCGACTTACCTACCTTCACAATTTCATAGGGAGTGGACAGTTAGGCGTTAGCATCCCTAAACTTTAAGAGGCCATTACGGAAGTTTAAAGAAAGTACCATAGGGTTGGTCAATTTTTAGAGGCCACTATGGAACTTTTATGGTGAAAGTGTAGAAATATACGTTTTTAGGATTTAGTTTGAAGTTACACTTCAGACCTTCAGGATTTAAAATCTTCTGCTTAAAGGTTTAAAGTTGAGAAGTGATTGAACATAATTCTACGTCTGAAGTTGGGAACTTGTCAAGCCTAATTTCATGTATGAAGGTGGTAGCTATAAAAGCATCGTCCGCTAATAATTCGCGTACCAAATTATGAAGAGCTTACAATATATGTAGAGATATAGTTAATTTCTCAAAATTTTCAACTGAATGTGCATCAATTGCTACTTTCAATCTCCATGCTCATAACTCCAATGCTTCTTAATGCAAAAATAGCAGTAATGCGTGCCTAGATAGGCATGTCCCAACAATATTTGTGCCTAGGTGTGTTTAAAATAGGCAATGTGAGCAAACTCATACATGCAAAATTAATTTATAAAATAGATACAAATTGTAAAATTTCCCAAAAGAAAAGAAAAAGAACTTCCCGCCATACACCCTACAGGGCTGAAGCAAGTCCCAAGAGGCCCAAGAATTGGATGTGGTAATTGGGCAAATATCACTGACTGAGTCCATCACTGGCAGACCCAATTTAAAAATAAAAAATGGGTCTTTACATAAATAGCCAGTTGAGTTTACTATTTACTTTTCTTAGCCGATATATATATATATATAGATTATACATTATTATACACATGAATTATACATGTATTTATACTCGACGGCTATTTTTAGTTTAAACAATTGGGTGAACTGTTATTTAGGTTAATTCAGGACACAAGCTAAAGGCCATGCTCCCAAGTTCCACTAGTGGACTGTGGAAAAAAAGGGATCTAACTGTTACAAAGTCAGTTCCTCTTTTCTTTGATTTATACGTGACGATCAATATGCAGCTCTTCAAAATGATGTACATTACATCTATGAGATATGTACATCTATGTCATTCCTGTCACATCCCTTTTCTATCCCCAAAAGATAATGTATGTTATGCATTGTGGGTTAAAGAGTTTTTCCAATTAAAGTGACAAATTTGAATAGGGATTATTTTATTTACAGAGTCGCCACTTGAAATTGATTTTTTGGGTGTTCCAAGTCACCTTTTATTTGAATCTCTAGTCAAAGGAAGATTTGACTCTATTATTATTGGTCTGCGAAAACAAAGTTCGGGTAAGGAATTCTGTTGACCGGGGAGAAGGTGTAAGGCATTCCCCGAGCGTCGTGGTTCTAGCACGGTCGCTTTATTGACTTAAACTTGGCTTAAATTAATTTTGGACAAAACTATGTTTTATATGATTTTTATGTTTTACCTATCCGCTGATTATTAGAATTATTAAAAAAATAATTTGGATAACATTATGTTGTCATAACCACACTACGCAAGCAAGTGTGTGATCGAATAACAAAATTTATTAATTTATCATAATTGCGCCTCGCAAGAGAATCCGAAATCATGACAATCAATTATTTGTAGTACTTTTGAGAAATTACTACATTTGTGATTAAGAAAATTAATTTTAGGAAATTATTAAATGCCACTATCGCGCTACGCAAGCGAATCCGCGATCAGATTAATTAAATTAGGAAATAATTAAGCTATGAAAATTATAGAATTAATTTACTAAATATTAAACACCAAGCTATGCAAGCGAGTCCGTGAGTAAAAAAAATAAAAGTGCACCTACTAGTTGTCTAGCGATATTGTTAATTATTTTTCCTAAACTAATTTTGAGATTATTGTGAGACAACGAGTAATGGAAAATAAAATTGGGTCAACTTCTAATCTCAAACCCATATAATTTATTAGACCACCTCACGATCAAATCAACGAATTCAACAATGGCCTACTTACTTTTATAGTTCAATCAAATCAAATACCCCAAAGGAATCCATTATATGTCCAGCATACCAAAGTAACATAATTTTGGCCTAATCTACTAATCAAACTTAGCAGCGCCCAAATAGACTAGAAAAGAAAACTTCATGAACTATCAAGTTATCATGCAAAACACACAAGTACTCCAACCTGTTTTCTTTATCTCAGTGCAACAGTAACATCCACGTTCATGGGAAGCTCCAAGTAAACAAAATAATCCACAAAATATAATAATGAAATACTAGCTCAAACAATTAATAAACAAGCAGTAAAAGACTAACAAATTAACTAGTGCATGATGTCGAGCTAAAATGGCAAAGAAAAGAAGATAGAATGGACCTTTTGCAGCCAAAATTTCTTCTGAACCTTTATTCAAAAATAAGCCTTTGATTACAACCCGAAGCAAAATCTAACAACGAACTCAAACCAAAAACAGAAATCTGCTCACGCCTTCGACTGGAGCTCAACCAAGCAAACTTCATGTTCATTATAAACAAACCACGATCCGATCGAGACCTGCGCCGGTGCCGGAAACCTTGAACCCAACTCAAAAACTCCACTGAATGGGATGGCCTTACACAGTTAAAATGAACCTCTGTTCGTCGGCAAATATGGTGCGACGACGACTATTTTTGGGGTGGTTTGGTGCTACGTTTCAGCTAGTTTTGGGTGGTTGTTTCAGCGTTTGGAGCTGCTGTTTCGTGTTGTTTTTGGAGTAGTTGTTTCATGGCTATTTGCAACTAGTTTCAAGGCTGTTACGTGGCTGATTTTGCTGGATTTGAGGATAGTTTTTGAGCTGGTTCAGCTGCACATTTGGTGGTATTTTAATGGAGTGTTTTTGATAGTTTTGAGCTTGAGTTTTATGGAGAAAGAAGAGGGTTGGTAGCTGAAGGTTTTTTTTGTGGGGAAGGGATCTGATCTATCTTTAGGGTTAAGGGGAAGGGGTTTATGAGTGGGGGACAAGTATGGGAGATAAAGGAAAGTGGAGTAGGGATAAAGTGTGGTATTAGTGAGATGAGTGGGCAAAAATTCAAGCACGGTCAAAAATTAGGTGCTCACAGCATGCCCCTCTTTGCTTGGAAACATAAAGAGTTTTCAGGTAAAGAAAAGATGAGCGATATGACTAATTTTTGGCCATACCATTATTCAAAAGGGAAGAGATAAGAGAAAAGAGTGCGACCGAGTCTTGGTTATGGACAACCTACATATCTCGGATTATAAAGAAATTACGCCGCATGTAGTTCAAGGAAAAGGATGGAATGCTGAGTTGGAGAGTCAAGTGAGGTTCCGTCGAGGCTCCGGTCTGTAGTCTAGTTATTACATCAAAATCAAAAGAAACTAAACAAACCAATCAGCTATGAGTTACAAGATTCCTATCTATAAGTCCTCAAAAACTTGATCTTGAATCTTGACTGGTTCTTCACACAGACTCGGATCTGAACCTTGATGCTTGCTAGGTACAGGTGCTAGTTCATTCTTCTACGGCTTTTTCTGATCAAAACGAGAAATGTAAAGCTCGTTACTTTGGTCATGTCTTGAGCCTTTCCATATCCTTTCCATCTGCTTCTGCATTGGGATTCACTTTTTATTTATTTTTATTTTGGATTGAGACTTCTTCTTTTTTTCATCTCGAACCATGTGCCTCGAGGTAAAACCTGCTCAGACACCACAACAAACGAACGAACGAAATTTTTCTACCACAGTTTTCACTAGGAAAATTTCGTGAGTTATTGTAACAAAATTCTAAACTATTTCTTTATTGAAAGCGATAAAAGATCGGGAATGGTGTACCCTAAAAAGGTCATGATGATTTTTTTTTTTAGATAGTGTTCCTTTATTGTCCAAAAGAATGTCTCAACTAAGGATTTGTGTACCTTATGTTGGGAAAATATGGCCAGTGAATGGGATACCCTATATTGACAATGATATCAGGGAGTGGTGTATCATGCATTTAAGACCAAATCAACTAGGGAGTGATGTACCCTATGTTGGAGAACACAACTAGGGATCGGTGTACCCTATACTGGTAAGGAAATTAGGGATTGGTGTACCCTATACTGGTAAGAAAATATAATCAGGGGATGGTGCTCTGTATTACTAAGAAGGAAATGTAACCAGGGGTTGGTGCCATGTATTACTAAAAGGAAATGTAACCAGGGGTTAGCGGAAATGTAACTAGGGGTTGGCGCCTTATATTACTGAAAAGGAAATGTAACCAGGGGTCGGCGCCCTGTATTACTGAAAAGGAAATGTAACCAGGGGTTGGCACCCTGTATTACTGAAAAGGAAATATAACCAGGGGTTGGAGACTTGTATTACTGAAAAGGAAATGTAACCAGGGGTTGACTCCCTGTATTACTGAAAAGGAAATATAACCAGGGGTTGGCGCCCTGTATTACTGAAAAGGAAATGTAACCAAGGGTTGGCGCCCTATATTACGGAAAAGGAAATGTAACCAGGGATTGGAGCCCTGTATTACTAAAAAGGAAATGTAACCAGGGGTTGGCACCCTGTAACGTAAAAAATATTGAATCCCCTTGGCGAAAAGGTTCTACCTGGGTTAAACTACGAAAATCAAACTTGGGCGAAGAGTACTTCTACTTAGAAATATGAGTTGGATCCCCCTAGGCGAAAAGGTTCTACCTGGGTTAATCTACGTAAAACAACTTGAGCGAAGAGTACTTCTACCCGGAAACTATGAGCTGGATCCCTCTAGGCGAAAAGGTTCTACCTAAGTTAACCTACGTAAAACATCCTGAGCGAAGAGTACTTCTATCCGGAACTATGAGCTGGATCCCCCTAGGCGAAAAGGTTCTACCTAGGTTAAGATATGTATAACAACCTGAGCAAAGAGTACTTCTACACGAAAAACTATGAGTTGGATCCCCCTAGGCAAAAAGATTTTACCTGGGTTAAGCTACGTAAAATAACATGAGCGAAAAGTACTTCTACCCGGAAACTATGAGCTGGATCCCCTAGGCGAAACGGTTCTACCTGGGTTAACCTACGTAAAACATCCTAGGCGAAGATTACTTCTACTCGGAACTTTGAGCTGGATCCCCTTAGGCGAAAAGGTTCTACCTGGGTTAAGTTATGTAAAACAACCTGAGCGAAGAGTACTTCTACCCGAAAACTATGAGTTGGATCCCCCTAGGCGAAAAGGTTCTACCTAGGTTAAGCTATGTATAATAATCTGAGCGAAGAGTACTTCTACCCGAAAAACTATGAGCTGGATCCCCCTAGGCGAAAAGGTTTTACCTGGGTTAAGCTACGTAAAATAACATGAGCAAAAAGTACTTCTACCCGGAAACTATGAGCTGGATCCCCTAGGCGAAACGGTTCTACCTGGGTTAACCTACGTAAAACATCCTGATCGAAGATTACTTCTACCCGAAACTTTGTGCTGGATCCCTCTAGGCGAAAAGGTTCTACCTGGGTTAAGCTATGTAAAATAACCTGAGTGAAGAGTACTTCTACCCGGAAACTATGAGCTAGATCCTCCTAGGCGAAAAGATTCTACCTGGGTTAAGCTACGTAAAACAACATGGGCAAAGAGTACTTCTACCCGGAACTATGAGCTGGATCCCCCTAGGCGAATAGGTTCTACTTGGGTTAAGCTACTAAAAACAGCCTGGGCGAAGAGTACTTCTACCCGAAACTATGAGCTGGATCCCCCTAGGCAAAAAGGTTCTACCTGGGTTAAGCTACGTAAAACATCCTGAGCGAAGAGTACTTCTACCCGGAACTATGAGCTGGATCCCCCTAGGAGAAAAGGTTCTACCTGGGTTAAGCTACGTAAAACAAGCCTGGGCGAAGAGTACTTCTACCCGAAAACTATGAGCCGGATCCCCCTAGGCGAAAAGGTTCTACCTGGGTTAAGCTATGAAAAACATCTTGGGCGAAAAGTACTTCTACCCGGAACTATGAGTTAGATCCCCTTAGGCGAAAAGGTTCTACCTGGGTTAAGCTACGTAAAACATCCTGAACGAAGAGTACTTCTACCCGGAACTATGAGCTGGATCCCCCTAGGCGAAAAGGTTCTACCTGGGTTAAGCTACGTAAAATATCCTGAGCGAATAGTACTTTTACCTGGAAACTATGAGCCGGATCCCCCTAGGCGAAAAGGTTCTACCTGGGTTAAGCTACGAAAAATAGCTTGGGCGAAGAATACTTCTACCCGAAAATATGAGCTGGATCCCCTTGGCGAAAAGGTTCTACCTGGGTTAAGCTACGTAAAACAACCTGAGCGAAGAGTACTTCTACCCGAAAACTATGAGTTGGATCCCCCTAGGCGAAAAGGTTCTACCTAGGTTAAGCTATAAAAAATAGCCTGGGCGAAGAGTACTTCTACTCGAAACTATGAGTTGGATCTCCCTAGGCTAAAAGGTTCTACCTGGGTTAAGCTACGAAAAATAGCTTGGGCAAAGAATACTTCTACCCGAAAATATGAGCTGGATCCCCCTAGGCGAAAAAGGTTCTACCTGAGTTAAGTTGTGTATAAAAACTTGAGCGTAGAGTACTTCTACCCGGAACTATGAGCTAGATCCCCCTAGGCGAAAAGGTTCTACCTGGGTTAAGCTATGTATAAAAACCTGCTATGAGTGATGCATGCTGAAAATAAAAGAAAATAGAGATTTTGCGAAACTTACCTTTGGTCACATTCGTCCATTAAGAATCGTCATTCTGTACTGCTTTGTTCCTACTTCAAAACAAAGAAAAATTGTGAGTTTTAAAAGTGGTGGTCGGTTTGTGGCCTTGATGTCTTTGACAACTTGGCTTTATGCCCATCTTCTTTTGATGATGATTTCAACCTGCCACTAGATGTTTCGTAAATACCACTTGTATTTTTGGCCCCAGAGAGCCTTTGAATTTTCAAACTTTTACATGACAGTTGGTCGCGTGGGACTTAACCTTTTCAACTTTATTTTTGCCTTTGTGGCATTTCACTTTTTTTCCTCCAAAACTTTCAATTTCAGAGCATTGGGGAACCTTTGGCTTTTCAAACTTTGCCAAAACGGTTAGCCACTTGGGACTTAACCTATTCAACTTCATTTTGGCACTTTTAATTTGATTTCGTCCTTACAAGAGTTTTTGATTTCTAAGCATCGGTCGCCATGGCCAGTCTGGGTCGACTTGATGCCCCTACCGAGTCTGGGTGCCTTTTTTGCATAATAGCTTGTATCAAACTGGAGTCCTGTAAATCAGTCTTGCTATCCCTTCTTTGCCTTAGTTTCAAAACAGAGTTAGACTAAAAGTGATTCAAGGAAAAACAAACAGTAGAATGGAGAATGAATTTAGATAAGAGGTATCCCTTTCGGTGAAAGGAAAGAAGGACTTATCTGGAGTACATGCGGACTTCAATGAACATGACATGCCTTTGGGACTGGATGCCTTATCTATGTAAACCGTCCGAATCTTAGAAATTCATCATAACTTTTGCCTCGAAACAGAAAAACCTTGCCCCGGACTGTCAATACCAATGGCTGTGAAGATCCTCTTTTCGATCAGTAGTGCCCTTTACGGGTTTTTACCAGCTAATCTCTCTCATTTCTCTTCTCACCGTCATCTTATAGTACCCTTTACGGGTTTTCACTAACAAGACTCTCTCATTTTTATTTTATCTGCTCTGCATCGCCCTACGATGGCCGTGAGGATTTTCACCAATAAGACTCTCTTATTTTATTTCTCTCATTTGGTTGTATGAGATCCAAGTAACTATATCCTCCAATTCTTGAAATTCTCGTTGATTGATCGGAATGACTTGAAAAGGATTTGGGTAAAAAAGATTTTGATTGAATTACAACTTTAGAACCTTTAAGGCGATACCATCTTCAACTATCTGTAACAACTACCCTAGTTTTATTTTCTTTTTCTTTTTTTTTTTGGAAATATTGATTTTTATTTTGGTGTGACTGAACCCCAGAAAGAGGCTGCCTACGTATCCTTTCGGAATCAAGTCGAACGTAGTTCAAAGTAGCATGAACTTATTTTGATTTTGTTTTGTTTTGTTTTTATTTTCCTTTGCTTCTTTTCTTTTGTTTCTTTTTTTCTTTTCATTTTCTCATCATTTTTTTTTTGAAAATAAAAAAAAAATTCCAAGTTCCAAAGAGGGTAATCAAAGAAAGGGTACTGGCTCAACGGGTTTGCAAATGGTTAATGGTGTTTGGATAGCGAGAAAGAAAGCCTTCGTCATTCCAATAAGAGAATATTAATTCTACATAGAGGGTCAAACATAATACCTTTTGACTGCATCCACGTTGACAGTTATTTTAGGGATATTTCCTTCGATGCTTCCCAGGTACAACGCTCTCTTTTGGCAGTACTCTCGTTATAATGTATGGACCTTTCCAATTTGGAGCTAATTTTTCTTTAGCTTCTTCATGAGGTGGGAGGATACGTCTCAGAATGAGTTGTCCTATTTCAAATTTTCTGGGCCGCACAAGCCATTCTTTGTCGGTACAACTTCCCGTGGCAAATTGCGGCCAATCATTTTTCATCAATCAGTGTCAATTGTTCCAATCGATTCTTGACCCAATCTTTATCCTCAATCTCGTCTTCAACAATGATCTGAAGAGAGAAAATTTCAACTTCTTCCGATTTCATTCAGACTTGGCTTAGGCCTACTGTTCCAATTCTTTGTTTATTTTCTCACAAGCCTTATCTTTAACACATTCTGCTTCTTGATTCATTATTCCGAGGCCTGACAGCGTTTTAGGATCTGGGCATGAAGTCCACATGCATGTCATGTTATTAAAATCTGTATTTACAAAACTGAAATAAGAATAAGAAAGGTGACAAGATTAAGAAAAGAGACATTCCTCTACAAATGAAAGATTTTTTTTAAAATTTTTTAAAGATATAAGGATTTACATCAGAAAGCAAAGCAATGAAGTAAAATATCCGGAATACACCCTGAAATAATCTGGACGCAGAAAATATAGCATGACCGGCTACCGAGACTCCCATCTGACAGAGAATTTTTCAGGTTTGGCGCCTGTTTTTAGGTTTCTCTTCTGCCGCGGCAATGGCTACTGTGGCTTTCAATGTTGGATCATCAATTCTTCAACTGCCCTTTTGAGGGTCCAACAATCCTCTGTATCATGTCCCACTGCTCCAGAGTGATATTCACATCTAGCATCAGCTTGGTGCGAGGGGGACTCGGGGTTTGGCCGATTCGGGGCCATTGGCTGCAGCAAACTTAGCCCGATTAGCTTTTGAAACAAACTAAAATATGATTCACCAATAGGGGTGAACTGATTCCTTCTCATGGGCTCTCTTGGGCAAGGATTGTATTGGGGAACGTTTGGTTGGGGATTATATGGAGCTTGGTAGGGACGGGCAATTTCTGGGAGGTGGAGCTCTATTTTGTGTATAATATTATGGCCACGTGTAAGGTTGCACGTTCATCACCACATAGGGAGGCGGTGCCACCGCATAAGCAACATCTTGATGGAGATAATAGTGTTATGGGACCTTAGGAAGCATGTATGATTGGTTGAATGATCTGCGGGTCCCCCTCAAGCTCAAAGCCATCATAGCTACATCTTCCCTCCTACTTATGTTCATCAAACCCCCCGAACAATTCTAAATAGTCTGTGATGTGGCCTTAAAGGCAGCATGACTCAAGATTCGGCCCATTGTAAAACCATTTTTGACTATCTCCCCAATTTTGATAGCCTCAGTGAACGGATTACCCATAATGGACATCATGTTCTGGAAGTAGTCCGCCTTTTGGGCCTGTAGGAAGATTATAACCATTTCTGCTTCGTCCATTGGAGGCTTTACCCTGGCGGCTTGCTCGCGTCATTTGACGGCATATTCACGGAAACCTACCGCTATTTTCTTTTTCAAACTGGACACAATGTTCTCTTTTTGGATTTTTTACTCTTGCTTTCTTCTTTTTTTTTAATTATTTTTTTCTCTCTTTGTTTTCTTTGTTATTTTTTGTCACTCTTTTTCTTTCTTCTATTTTTTTCACTCGATTTATTTAATGGCTATGATCGAATCCGATGGGGATTGCCTACGTATCATGACGCCATATGAATCAGATCGTAGTTCAAGGTACCGGAAACAAAGTATATAAGGTAGATTTTTTTTTTGGGAACTTTTGAAAGAAAAGACTTCTAAAGAAAAAGAAAACTTTTTTTGGATTTTGATATTTTTGTCTTTGAATTTCCAAAAGAACGACTTCTAAAGAAGAAGAAAAAAATTTCGGAAAAGAAGGAAAATATTTTTAGATTTGATTATTTTTTTCTTTGGATTTTCTAAGAAAAGAAGTCTAAGAAGGAATTAAGGAAAGGGAAAATATTTTTTTTTAATTTTTTTTTAAAATTGGGGCCGGAACCGATGAGATTTGCCTACGTATCTCACATCCGGTGAGAATAAGACCCGCGTAGTAATGGTCAATATGCAAGCCGAAACAAATAAGTGCACAAGTAGCACGTTAAATGGATCAGGATGGTCTTTTGAATTGGGTACACCTATCCTAGAGGGACCCAACCCCTGTGTTGAGTCCCCAAAGTCAAATGCACGTGATGCAAACAAACGTACCTACTAGGGATCCGGCATGAGGTTTGTTCTTCTAGGTTTAAATCCTGGTGGAAAAGGTATCTAGACTGGCTTACTCGAGCAGACAACTCGAGCCGAGAAGGATCAGCGTACCGGTAGCATTGCTTTCCGACTTAGCTGGTGGTGCTCCCCGCCTAAAATATGTGTGACTAAAATCCTTCACCGGGTGACAAGAACCTCGTCTATCTCAAAGAAAGCGGGCTATGTCAAGCAAATGCCCAATTTAAATTCAAGAAGATACAGAGGGATGCGAGAGAAGACAGTTTATATGTACAGTTCAACAATATCAAAGTGGTAAAAAGCGGACAAATAGCACATTAGGCTCAAATAAATCACAATATATACAAAAATTAATAAATCCAAATAAAGTCAATGTACAAGCTCGAATTCTTGAGAATCCCCAGCAGAGTCGCCAGAGCTGTCACACTCTTTTTCTACCTCCCCAAAAGATATGTGTGTTATGGATTGTGGGTTAAAGAGTTTCTCCAATTAAAGTGACAAACTTGAATAGGGATTATTTTATTTATAGAGTCGCCACTTGGAATTGATTTTTTGGGTGTTCCAAGTCATCTTTTATTTGAATCCCTAGTCAAAGGAAGATTTGACTCTATTATTATTGGACTGCGAAAATAAAGTTCGGGTAAGGAATTCTGTTGACCGGGGAGAAGGTGTAAGGCATTATCCGAGTCCCGTGGTTCTAGCACGATCGCTTTATTGACTTAAACTTGGCTTAAATTAATTTTGGACAAAACTATGTTTTATATGATTTTTATGTTTTACCTATCCGCTTTTATTTCTTGTTTATTAGAATTATTAAAAAAATAATTGGGATAACATTATGTTGTCATAACCACGCTACGCAAGCGAGTTTGTGATCGAATAACAAAATTTATTAACTTGTCATAATTGCACCTCGCAAGCGAATCCGAAATCATGACAATCAATTATTTGTAGTACTTTTGAGAAATTACTACATTTATGATTAAGAAAATTAGTTTTAAGAAATTATTAAATACCACTATCGCGCTACGCAAGCGAATCCGCGATTAGAATAAGAGATTAATTAAATTAGGAAATAATTAAGCTATGAAAATTATAGAATTAATTTACTAAATATTAAACACCACGCTACGCAAGCGAGTCCGTGAGTAAAAAAAAAAATGAAAGTGCGCCTACTAGTTGCCTAGCAATATTGTTAATTATATTTTCTAAACTAATTTTGAGATTATTGTGAGACAACGAGTTGTGAAAAATAAAATTGGGTCAACTTCTAATCTCAAATCCATATAATTTATTAGACCACCTCACGATCAAATCAACGAATTCAACAATAGCCTACTTACTCTTATAGTTCAATCAAACAAAATAGCCCAAAGGAATCCATTATATGTCCCGCATACCAAAGTAACATAATTTTGGCCTAATCTACTAATCAAACTTTGCAACGCCCAAATAGACTAGAAAAGAAAACTTCATGGACTATCAAGTTATCATGCAAAACACACAAGCACTCCAACCTGTTTCCTTTATCTCAGTGCAATAGTAACATCCATGTTCATGGAAAGCTCCAAGTAAACAAAATAATTCACAAAATATAACAATGAAATACTAGCTCAAACAATCAATAAACAAGCAATAAAAGACTAACAAATTAACTAATGCATGACGTCGGGCTAAAATGGTAAAGAAAAGAAGATAGAATGGACCTTTTACAGCCAAAATTCTTTCTGAACCTTTATTCAAAAATAAATTTTTGATTACAACCCGAAGCAAAATCTAACAGCGAACTCGAACCAAAAACGAAAATCTGCCCACGCCTTCGACTGGAGCTCAACCAAGCAAACTTCATGTTCATTATAAACAAACCACGATCCGATCGAGACCTGCATCGGCGCTGAAAACCTTGAACCCAATTCAAAAACTCCACTGAACGGGGTAGCCTTACACAGTTAAAACGAACCTATGTTCGTCGGCAAACATGGTGCGACGACGACTATTTTTGGGGTAGTTTGGTGCTGCGTTTCAGCTAGTTTTGGGTGGTTGTTTCAGCGTTTGGAGCTTATGTTTCGGGTTATTTTTGGAGCAGCTCTTTCATGGCTATTTGCAGCTAGTTTCAAGGCCGTTACGTGACTGATTTTGCTGGATTTGAGGATAGTTTTTGAGCTGGTTCAGTTGCGCTTTTGGTGGTATTTTAATGGAGTTTTTTTTATGGTTTTGTGCTGAAGTTTTATGGAAAAAGAAGAGGGTTGGTGGCTGAAGGTTTTTTTTGTGGGGAAGGGATCTGATCTATCTTTAGGGTTTAGGGTTAAGGGGAAGGGGTTTGTGAGTGGGGGACAAGCATGAGGGACAAGCATGGGGGACAAGGGAAAGTGGAGTGAGGACAAAGTGTGGTATTGGTGAGATGAGTGAGCGAAAATTCAAGCACGATCAAAAATTAGGTACTCACAATTCCAAATGTTATAGTATAATCCAGGTATATGAATCGCGATAACGTATTATTTGCTCCCTTAACACGATAACACCAAATATTTTTGTATCGTGTGCAGGCAAAAATTATAACTATCATATTCTTAGAAATGTTCTCGTATAATTTTGGTATATAAATCGAGCATCAACAAGATTGTTACATTTCAATGTGTGCTTAAAATTACACTTGTATAAATCGGATGGTGGTTCAAAATACTTTTTTTCAATAGTTTTTACTTACACCAACATGTAGATTTCTTAAAGGGGGAAAAGGGAAGAATAAATGAAAAAGAAAAATAGACGTGGAGAAGAAAGGAGCAAGATCCTAACTTGCTGGAGAATTATAGCATGCGCAGAGATGGAATTTTGTAACGTGGAGCATGAGACTTGACTGTTAACTAACTCACATGTTTTGGACCTCAAATTTAGGTATTATTCTGTACATATTACACTAACAAGAACTAGAAGAAGAAGAAATTTTTTTAATATAGTGTTGTTTCTATTTTGAACTAAGATTTCTGGTTCCTTTTCTTTTTGGATGAAAACTAAATACCCCATTTTAAGTAAAAGTAGTACTAACAGCTAAGCTTTCTTTGCCCAAGTTTATCCAACTCATGTTACAAGTGAAAAATGTGTGCCTATTTCCCATGGAAATAAATATTCGCAATGGTAAGGTGGTGGCAAATTAGGCCAATGTCATGTCACACTCCCTCTTTTTCACATGTTGATTCTGCCTCATGTTCTTCTTAATTTGGCTCTCAATTTTTTGATCTTTCACATGTACTCGTCTTCTAACATTCTAACATCTTTTTCTGGTTTCTCATCGGGTGTTCGTTACCTACAGTGGGCCCCGACTAATCCTGATTCGTGTCAGAAAGTCCCACTTTAAAGGGTGAATCGCTCCTTACCAAAGACAAACTTCATATCCAAAACTTGAACACGAGACCTCTGGTTAAGAATCGAAAAGCACTTAATTACCACTCTGCTACAACTTCTGGCACCCTAACACCCACACCCTCCCATGCCAGGACCAACAACTTAATTCTCATTTCAGATGGCCCCTTCTCTTCTATCAAAGCACTATTGCACCAATAAGGTCAATCAACTTTGGCCTAACAGTTGAAGCAAATGGCATTGAAATAACATGCATAACCCACTCGAAAACATGCACAATGTTTTGGTTCAAGAAAACAGAATAATTAATCTATTTTTCTTGCTTCGTTGCATCTACAGGAGCACATCTCTTTTCTTGTGTTGTTATTTGATACGATTTAGATTTCGGTTAAGTTTTCTATCTTTCTTTTTTTTTTTCTTTCTTTTTATATTTTATTCCAGAACAAATGAAAATCTGATTTTATTTTCATATATTTCTAGAGAAGGCAAGTGATAGGGTTGGCAGAGTTTTCTTATACGCTGCTCTTCTCCCAATTGAAACATTCGGTTCCATCTCCAAACACTGTTCTACCTTTCTCACGTGGACTAATAATTAATTAAGGACCATTTTTTTTATTAAATTACATGCACGACGCGTTTCACATAATAACTTCAAAACTCCCATATGGACAAGCGCATTCAAAGACGAATTTAGCATTTAACCTAAAGGGATTCAACTTTTAAAATATTTAGCACGAAACGTATTGTTTTTCAAAAATTATTGGTTCATTTGTAGAATTTTGGTGATTTTTCGCATTACGATCTACATTTATGTTCCATTTGGAAATACCGAACTTGTATGAACCCATAACATGTCGATAAAGTAGAATCCCATTATATTTAACTCTTCTCACATGCGGAAAAATATAATTTAATAAATTAATCATACATGTTGCAAACATAATTAAGTAAATAAAAAGTGTGTTTTCTCTAGCAACTTAAGTTTTTAGATGAGATGGCCACACACTTCAATATGGCACCAGAGTAGGCACATGTCCTGGGGTCGACAGCCACCCAATATCAAAAAGACTTTTCACTAATGGAAGCTCGATGCATTCAATTTCCCAATTAAGTTTTTAGATGAGATGGTCACACACTTCAATATCCTACCAGAGTAGGCACAGGTCCTGGGGTCGAGTCTCACCACCACCCAATATCAAAAAGAATTTTCACGAATGGAAGCTCGATGCATTCAATTTCCCAATTATTTCCTAATCAAATCAGATAGGAAATTCTTCCTACCTCATTTTTTATTTTTAAGGCAGCGCAACGTTATCTTATCGAATGTAACATGGGAAATAAAGAATGAGTCTAAAAGTGATCATGGTTACATTACATCGACGTACCTTCAAGTCTCCAAGAAACATTTTAGTCAAGTGCACATGCATTTCTATGGATGCAAAACGGAAGGATAAAAGTATACACATTTTTTAGACTAATGTCAAATCGATTAGAAGTAGATCTAAATTCTACAAAGTGCTAAGGATATTTTTCTCTCTTTATGTGAATTATTTAAGAACTAAAAAAAAAAAAAGAAACTTATAAAATGAATGCCAGGCGGAAGGTAATGATACCACTGCCTTTGGCAACTTTACTTAACTTGCACTCGAATTACAATTTTATTTTTCTTTAAATAACATTTCTAATAGAAAGGTTATTAGGTGGACTATTGTAAGCAATGGAGAGAAAAAATAAGAAGAAAATTTTCGAATTCAGCCCTTAGAGGTGAATGCAACTTCACATACCTCTTTGCCAACTTTTGGATTTTGTAATCTGTAAAGATTTGGCATTCTTGGGAATCTTTTGGGCGTAAAGATCCAGTTGTCACTGTCTTAAACTCTTGATATACTATTGAAAAGCAACTTGATTCTACACCAAAAATACTGATTTTTAGGCTTCTGTTTACATCATATCAATTGGAATATCAAGTGGCAAATTCACAGTTCAAAATAAAATCTCGAGAAAACAGCCTAAGATAATCTACAATTTCAGGATTTAAGTATATACCAAATGAATTTTGTCACTATCAACTTAAAATTTTCAACAATCTAAGTCAAACCTTTTGATTATGTAACATGACATAGTCCACTTTCTTGAACGTGTTCATAGTTATACAAGATGCTCGTAATCCTCTCATGTGCAAGGATGTGGTACAGGGGAAAGAGTTGAACAATAATGGTCAATTTATTTATCTTTTTAAGCTTTGACGATAACAATATCCCTTTCATGATGTGAAGAGACGAAATGATGTGGGCAATCTTAGTAATGGGAGATTCTTTCCACTAACAGATTTTCCTATCTAAAGATGCTTTCTGTAAATAACAGTCATACTTGCGGTTTATAACGCTAATGAGAGAAAGTTTTGACTAATTAGCCTGGAAATTAGTGCTATATCTAGTAAGAAAAATCATGCTCAATGGGCCATAGGAGAGGATTATGACACAAAGATCCACAAAATCTCTCTTTTGGCTGTTAATTTTGACTTTAATTATGTACAGTTTCTTCACAAACTATAGGTTATAATTTGTTTATTATGATTAGATAACATAATCAAGTTCTGTTTTCGCTTGTCAAAAAGGGCGGAGAAAAGAAGACAACCAAAGAATCTGTGGGGCAAGGAACAAAGGCATTGGTCAAATGTCAAAACGTTTGCATAAGTTGTAGAGATAGTTGCTTAAACTTTCAGACAGAAGCAACATAAGACCCATTTGGTGGTTAGTGCAGAACATCAATCCTCCTATCAAAACGTTATGGTTTTTTCAACTTCTCAGACAAATGAAATTGATGGAAATCCTCCTATCAAAACGTTGTTGGTTGTTTGACTTCTTATGATACAATGCTTCAAACTTTGGGACCAAAATGTGCAGGCATTTAGCAGCATAAAAGCAGGAGAAGTCACCGTATAAGACAGTACTGGTTTCTCTCAACAACCATACCATACTAGCTGTTGGAAATGGTATTTTGGTGCTAAATGAATATTCTCTTCTTATCTTTAATGAAATGGAGAGAGAGAAAGAAATGGTGCTTGAAATGCAATTTGTTGTCACTATTATGAAGAAGGTGCAATGATTATTGATAAGTAGTCATTTGCCAGAGGTGCAACCAAACTGCACATGCATGGTTTCATCACAATCTGACAACATTACTTTCAATTCAAATGACTTAATTACTTTTAATCAATATTACCACACAGATGTGGAGATAAAGGAGGTTTCTCCTAGAATACCTTTTTTCCTGAAAAAGAATTTCTCCTACAATACCTTAGTGATCTGAGGACAATAACACTGTAAAGAAAACTTTAGGTCGCTGGTGAAAGAGCGTCTATCAAATCCACACAGAGAGATTTATGGACAATACCTTTTTCCTAATGCTATTTTGTGAAAAGGAGATGGAGAGCTTTGATCTGGAAGAGAGAAAACATGCAAATTATTCTTTTTCCTCCATTCAAATGCATGTTCCTTAGTAACTGCTGAGGTTTGAACAAGATAAGCATTGAGCATAAGGTGAAATGTCCCTCATGTAACCTGTTGTACAGGGCAAAATTTAGTGGATTGAAGACATAAGACAGGTACAAACACAAAAGCAAGAATGCACAGTAAACCACAGAGCTCCACGTCATCTGGTGCACAAAAGCATGTACCCCTACTAAAGACACAATGAAGTAGAGGAAAACTACCTTACACAACTAGAGTCCAAAAATAACTAACTAAGCAAAGGGGAGGCAGGTTGTTACACTTTGTTATACGCAGGAGCTATGTTAACCAAAGTGGGCGGGGAAACTAAAAGCATGTTCAAATTAGGATAAGAAATTGAAAGAAGACAGTTGTATTAACTTTTCAGGACAAGAGGTGTGCTACTATTTAAAATGGTGTTTGGCCTTGAAATCTTTTGGATACACTAGAATACATCACTGGAAGGTTTTTGCTTAGCCTAAAAACACCAACTATCATGTGAGAAGAGCTCAATCCTGGGTCCACCACTACTAAATAGCTTTAGATTCTATCATTAGCATGAGAAAAGGCATTACCTAATTTTAATTATCAAAGGAACAATAATAGTTAGGCCACTTCGTACTCCATTGTACTAAAGGTTGCAATTCACAATAATTTTGGAAAGAAAATCAGAATACTAGGAGTATACACCATTAACTTCAGATTTGCTTTTCATAAGACATACTATACAAATAGAAAAATAATCATATTTATGCTTTACATATGGAATATCCCTATCATTTGACTCGGATTGAGTCCTAAGTGGTTTAGAGACGCTAATTTGAATGTCTCATTAGTGGCTTCCTCCCAAAAGTAATATTGAAAATGCACAACTTGAATGCATATGACGAAGGCCCTACAGTTTAAGCCCCTTGACCAGTTCAACATACAACACGAAAGTGGAAATACATGAAATACAAAGGTGAAAGAATAACAAGAAAGAACCTGTAATTAACAAAAGATACGTGAACCATATTTATAGTTCAATATCAAAACATCTTCAGGCCAGAATATATCAGTAATATAACATTTAAGTATAGTTCTTTAAGAGGGGAAGTGGGTATTACATTTGTTGTGAAATGGATATGTTCTTATATTTTTGGAAAGAGGATATCTGTAGTCACTACAGTTGGCACAGGGGAACACTCCTTATATCTCAATGTAAATGACATTCACTGTGCTTCTTACATAGTTACTCCAGTTGTAAGCTTTCAACAACCAGTAACTCACAAATCAACCTCCAGCCCCTATAAATATCCTTGCTTCTGGAAACTCAAGTTAGTGTCTCTCAGTATCTCCCTCTCCCTCTCCCTCTCCCTCTCCCTCTCTCTCTCTCTCTATTGCTCCCTCTCTCTATATATAGTGCATAAGTTTGGTTGTATTTGTGCATGGATACAGAACTGCATGCAGAAAGAGGATTTATACACAGTTAAGCTATCTCTGTAACGCTCCAAAACAAGAAAACAAGAGGAAAGAGGCAGAAGCAAAATAAAGAAGATGGAAACAGAACAGACCAAAAAGCACCCGGCATTACCAGAGGTACAAACTACAGAATATTTTAGAACCTTTGAATAGACAAGAAAAATGTGTATGAATCACCATAACAATTTTTTTCCCCACAATTTCTAGGTCATGGAGGAATTGAAGAAAATAATGGATAGAGGCTTTCCCATACTTGCTATGGGCTTGGCGACTTATTTGAAAAACATGATTTTAGTTGTGTGCATGGGAAGGCTCGGAAGCTTAGAGCTGGCAGGTGGTGCACTGGCCATTGGCTTCACCAATATTACTGGTTACTCCGTATTGTCTGGCCTAGCCTTGGGGATGGAACCACTTTGTAGCCAGGCTTTTGGATCAAGAAACTTAACCATAGTGTCTCTTGCCCTCCAAAGGACAATCTTTATGTTATTCACTGCATCTATACCTATTGCCTTCTTATGGTTTAATTTTGAGCCTCTCATGCTAAAGCTACGCCAAGACACACAAATAATACACGTAGCAAGTGTATTTTGCAGATTTGCTGTCCCAGATCTTATTGCTAACAGCCTTCTTCACCCTTTACGCATCTACTTACGGTGTAAAGGGACAACATGGCCTCTATTGTGGTGTACTTCACTTGCAACACTATTGCATTTCCCTATCACAGTTTACCTGACCTTTACTAGAGGCCTTGGGATCCAAGGAATTGCAATTTCAACCTTTGCCTCCAACTTTATCACCTTATTCTTCATTTTAGGCTATATATCCTTTACTTGTCTTGATCAAAAGAAGATATTCTTTACTTACGACCAAAACAAATCTCTGTCCAAACCCCTAGCAGAAAATCTAAAGCCTCTTCCTTCCATTTCTGTGGGAGAGCAATGGATGATGCTTCTTCAACTTGCTATACCTAGTTGTTTAGCAGTTTGCTTAGAGTGGTGGTGGTATGAGTTCATGACAGTTCTAGCCGGATACCTTGACAGACCTGAAGTTCCACTTGCCGCATCTTCTATTGTAATACAAACCACATCTCTCATGTACACATTGCCTTCAGCCCTAAGTGCTTCAGTCTCAAGCAGGGTAGGAAACGAACTTGGAGCAGGACGGCCAGCTAAGGCCCGCTTGGCAACAGGGATAGCCATAGGACTAGCTTTTTTGACTTCATCATTTGGATTCTTACTGACCACCTTAGGCCGAGAAGCATGGGGAAAAGTTTTTACAAAAGATAGAGAAGTGCTGGAGCTAACAGGGGCCGTTCTACCCATTATTGGACTTTGTGAACTAGCTAATTGTCCACAAACTACATGTTGCGGGGTGCTTCGGGGAAGTGCTAGGCCTGGTGTTGGTGCAGGTATTAACTTTTACTCGTTCTATCTGATGGGAACACCTGTGGCCATTATTTTGGCCTTTGTTTGGAAGCTAGGATTTTTGGGTCTTTGTTATGGGCTTCTAGCGGCTCAAGTGGCATGTGTAATCTCAATGTTAATAGTTACTTACGGTACTGACTGGGAAGGAGCATCCTTGAAGGCAAAAGAACTAGTGGGAACAAGTAATGAACTTCCATACGAAGATCAACTGGTAAAATTTGAGGAGGGCAATGGATTTCTCAAAGGATTTAGCTTTTAAAGAGGGAAGAAACCTAAGGACGCAATGAATGCAAAGGAAAAGGAACGAGATGGCACAAAAAGGAAGAAAACAAAATTGTTACATTCTCTCAGTATTTCGAGTCATAGAATATGCAACATGTGTCAATTGTTCTTCCTGGTGTCTATTGGACTGTGTCGTTAAAGAAACTATCTTCATTAGTCTAACAATGTTGTTGATGGATTATAGAAGTACAGGCCAGCAGAAGTATGTTATATAGCTTAAATGTGTAAATATAAGAGGCTTTTGATTTGCACTTTCTAGATATCAATATATTTTATCTTAGTAGCTATGACATGAACATGTGCATGAGCTTCTAGTTCTTTTTTATAGTTCTCAGCATGTAATAGTTCTCTGATTAACCACCAGAGCATGCTTCACATTTAGCTCACCTCTCTCCCTTCCCCTCTTAAATGGTGAAGACAGAACAGGAGGCATTGTATCTCTGCATTTGTGGGGCATAAGCCCTACGAGAAGAAACATAACCCCTATGAAGTTCAATTTTGGATAGTAATCTATTATTTGACTATTTTAAAGATACTTTAGGAAAAATATTCATTGGTAAGGCAACATTCTTGTAAATTGAACAATTTTGGAAAAACTATTCTTTTCTTGGAGAAATCAATTACGGCAATGGTAAATTTTTAACCTTAAGAAATAAAGGTTTACTACAGTACAGATTTAGATCATAACATTGATTTTATCATTTTAACCTTTATTCCTTATCTAACTCGCAATTGAACATTTGGTGTAACTTGTAAATCTCTATAATAGGAAATTAACTCAAATTAACCTTTATTTTCCTTAGGTAATAAAATTGACATACAAAAGCAGCACTTAATTGAGGGATACAAACATGCAGGGAACGGAATGAGCGACCAGTGGGAGTAAAGCTTTGGGATACCATTGCCCAATGAGAGCCCACTGCCTTTTAACATGTTGGTAAATATATGATATTTTATAAGCATAGCTAGCCATGAAGAATCAAAATTTAAAGAGACAGAGAGGAAGAAATGAATAAAAGACACTAGGAATTATACAAGAGAAATAAACTAATTTCAAAGACTCTCATTCACTCCTTCCACAATGTTCCCATACAAACACCAAGATTGTGCTCTGTCGCACCCTATACACCACCACATGGCTTCTGAGATTCGGTGTCTCGACACATTGGGAGGCAAACTATGCACAGTGGGGATGTAACTGACTTAGGAGCAAGGCATAACAATTGTTGTGTTAACTAGCGAGTTACCACACCAACTGTAGTCTCTAACTTGAGGCATTACAAGGATACAAATGGGTTACCCTAGAGTTATGCATTGTAAGGGACAGAATATCATGTATGCAATGGGAGCTACGTCTCGAATCCTATGACTCCCCTCTAAGTTCATGCAATATTCGGTGGGTTTTCACCCTTTATCATACCAAACTGGAGGGGAACATTACCAATAGCGAAGCTTACACACCGTTGGGGATAAATCCTAAAAGGCACTGCTAATGAGCCAAGTTTGCATTGAACCGATATACATTAGATCTTATCTGTCAATAGCCAACGAATAAGTCACCCTGGCAAGAATCAACAAGAACCATCTGCACTATAATACTATATTAAACAAGAGAGTTCAACCTCAACTTTTCCCTTCACTCCTGAGAAAAACGACAATAGTTCCTACTCATTCATGGCCAGAATTCCTCACCTTTTCCTAGTATTGTCACCTATTCTCTACTTGTTGACATATTGATAAAGGCTTCTCATTCTTAAGAATACTTCCACATAAAGGCTAAAGCAATAGTGATAACATAATTGTCATTTAACTTCAGTTGACGCTCTTCTTCTGAGGCGATTTTTATACAGAGTGATACTGCATCCACTATTTATTTTTCTCTTGTGAAAACAATAAGTTTTGCTTAGTATGAATATGCTATTTCTAAAAAAGTTTAATTATGTTGTATAACTCAGGTCGAATGTAGTGGATGTGCCCGTACCCGCTGTTTTCTATACAATCTATCCTTGCTCCTTCTGCTCTCCCCTCCCTTTCCGTAGAGATGATCAATCAAATGTCCTTCCCTTTCTGTTTTGGATCCCTCTCCCTCAGCTCCTTCCCCTTATTCTTTTCTCTATGTGGAGTTAAGACAACTCACGGTACATTATCAACGCTTAATTCCATGACCCTCCTCTTTTACCTTCCAATTCTCAGAAGCAAACAACCTTAAGTGCCTCAATATTTTTAAAAGAAAAGACCTTTCTCGACAATCTTAACGACCAGAGATATTTCGATAATTCTTTCAAATTCTAATTCCTCTCCCTTCATTCACTCGTAAATTATTGGTGTAATACTCACCATTCAGATAGTGACTAGCGCTTTTTGCTATGCATTATGCACTTGATGTTCATATAACTTTCGGCATAGAACACGTAACCAGAGATTCATGGAAGTCTCATATTTATGATCCGACCATCAAAACTCAAAAAGGAAACTAAAGAGCTGATTAATGTGGCTTATCAAAATTCAGAACCTACATTTGGAAAAAGAAAATAGTAGCAGAAAATTCCAACAGATGCAAAAACACTAGGTGATTTTTCTTCCCAGATGTCTAAGATTTTGTTGGCAAAGTTACTGGCAAGTGTGCTGCGCACACACACACAGAGTTGCTCATTGAACGCTCAAATTTATTTCAAGCAATAACTATGAGTCCATGGTAAATCTAAATTTGCTAATGGAGAAGAAATAAAATTTGTAGAAGTTTGGAAAATGACATATTCCACTAGTTTGGACAGTGCAATTTCAACTGCCAATTGATAACGAGCAAGGATTTCAATTCTCGTGACAAATAGGTAAAACAAAATAGACTGTGAAGAGACAAAGCGAGCTTACCGGAGATGAGAAGATACATAATCGGAGATTCCGCCGGAGGAAGAATGACAGCGGAAACTGGAGATTCCATTTCCGACTACACGCTGTGACAAACACGTGATTTGACGGGATCCTCAACTTCTCCGTAAACAATTTTATTGGGCCTATTTGTAACGGGCTCTTTTAGATGGACTCCTTTTCGAGATTGTTGTAGGAAGTGATGTTTTCATTTCTATTAATATTTAAAATTTATTTATTAAAATTATTCTAGATTTGTATATTAGCCGACCTAATTATATTTATTTTATAATTTATATACAATCTATTATTAGTGTCTTAAATTAAAAAATTTAGGTACACCATTTTTCCTTTTTTTTTCTCTCCTCTCTGCTCCTCTTTCCTTATGGGTCTAGATTAGCTCCGGTAGTTGATGCTCCAGTAATTATCAATAGGGCTATTTAGAAGGCTATGAATGTTTCCTCCAATTTCTTCATTTTCTTGGTCACGAAATCTCCATTATAATCCACCTGCCAATGATCAGTTTCTAACTCAACAAAATTCCCCAAATATGAAAGAAACCCATATGCAAACCGTGGTCAAAATCAATATCTTTTTATCTCCCTCCAATTCTTAAAATTCTTCAAAAGGAGTCTATATATGCTCACTAGTTAAATATAGTATAATATAATATCGTATTCATAAGAATTAGAGTTAAACAGTATTTTCGTAGTTTATACCTTGATTGCTATCCAAGATGATAAACAATTGAGATTTATATAATTAAAACTAAAATTAACTAAGAGTCTAACTTATTGACGAATGACACTCGAACAAAAGTAAGCAGGGAAGATATCAATGGGAGAAAAATAAGGATTGATTGGATAGGCGCAAGATAAATGTTTGGGATTTAACTCTAGTTAATTCACTTCTAATGTTCAAGTGAGTCTCTCGAATTCACTCATTTATTAGTTCAAACGTTTAGTAGAAACTCCTCTCTTGATTAAGTCTCAATCTCACAATATGAACCAATTTAAACTCAGTGAAGATATGCAAGAATTCGTAGTGGATTGGTCTTTAGGAGAACCTCTCTAGATTATCTTCCTAACTAGGGTTAAACAATAATTCAACTAGCCTTTTTCGATTACTAAGAAGAATTAATGAACTCAACCAACAAGATAATGCAACGACATCACAAGTTATGCCTCTCTCGATTTCATGAACATGTGAATATAGATACAACAATTAAATCATCCAAAACGATTCAATACATAAAAAACTAGAGTTATAATCCACAAACAAATATCAATACACCAAATCTATCAAACCCTAAAGAGAACTACTCCATAGATATGGAGTAATTCATCACAAATATGTTTAAAGTAAAGGAAAACATAAAACGATCCAAACTCGTGTCTTGAGTGAAGATTGAATGATGAACTCCTTGTACTTTTGCTTCTCCAACTCCTCCTTAGCCTCCTTAGGTCTTAGATGTGTTAAAAAGTCCAGAAAATACCGTTCCATGTATATATACCAATTAGGATCGGGCCCAAATGAAAACTCATTTTCCAACGCGAAATAGGACAATTCCGGGATTGGACATGCGCGGCCGCGCACCTGGAGGTGCGCTCGCGCATATAGCCGCGCACTTTGGACAGTGTATTACTCTACTTGCACGCCCAGTGCGCGATCGCGCATCTAGGTGACCTCTTGCTCGCTATTTGTTTCTCTCGTTAAGTGTACTATTGCCCGTTGATCCCCGAACACGACCCCAACTTAATCCTTGGGCTTTTACTTAGATTTCAAAGCTCCAGAATAGCTCGAATTCATTCCAAAACATCTACATAGCTCGGAATCACTCCTACAAGGCATAAAACACATATTTAGTGCAAAACACTAGCAATTAAAGCTCAAACTCAATTGAAATGTAGTAAATTAGAGTGTAATAAGCGACTAAAATACAAGATTATAGCCTACCATCAACACCCCACACTTAAACCATTGTTCTTCCTCGAGCAATCAAACTACACTTTATAATGACATAACCTTTTTAAACAACTTTCATAACTCATCATACTAAAAATATTTAAAATAGACTAAGCACAATAGTGTAACATCCTAGCCTCAAGATTTGACTCACAAGCACCACGCATTATTTATAAACCCGCTCTGTTACTCTAACATAGAGGTCAATGACATTACCTTTTCTTCCTGAATTAAGTACCCCCACACAACAACCGAGAGTAATTCCACACACAATAGAAATTAAGAACAATTAGGAACTTAAGATAGAAAGAATTAACTCACTCTAAGAAATAACATTCATATGCCATAAAAGATGCACCATAGGCTTGCTCGTAGTGTACTACTCTACTAATTGAGCTCATTTAGTCAAGGATCAAGTATGACTTTAATTGGTTGTAATGTAGGCTACGGGATGTGTAGGATACAATTTGGATATAAGCGTGACTACACCTCCCTAAGCACTTTAATACATATAATTTACCTTCCAAAACCCCACACTTATGTTAAACCATAACTCCACCTTCACATCAATATATATTAACTCCCTACTTCTTTAAGCACAATTATCATCAAGAGTTACCACTATCAAGGAATATTTTTCACAACCAAACAATTATTTTTTATTTTTTTTACTTTTCTTTTTCAATTCAAGTGGCTCTCATTTTTTTTAAAACAATGCACCTTTCTCCTTATTTCAATAGTTCTACTCAAAAATCAAACCAAACACCCCACACTTCAACTTTTACACAGTTTATAATAATTTTAAGTGCTCATGAGAGGTACAAGGTTCAAATAGATGGTCAATTCAAACAAATGGGTAAGTCTTATAATGTGGTCACAAAAAAAATAGGATCACAGGCTCAAATGGGTTAACTAAGATACACAACAATTAGGTAGGTAAACACATATATCTGGCTCAACAAAGAAATACATATATCACTTCTAAGACTGCATAAAACTACTATTTCGCTTTGCAAACACACATAAAGGTGTGAGTTTGACCAAAGTGAGAGAGTGGAAGAGCAGTATATGGGTTCTGTGGTAGGATGACTATACTCCTTGAGAAAGTTTAGAGTGATTTGGGATTCATGATGGACAGTGACTCGGTCTACAGGCTTAATTTGGAATATTGGCTGCTATACGGAGGAAGGTTGGATACAACAGAAAGGAGTTGAATGATATGAAGAAGGATACAACAGGACTTTGGATTGGGATGTATTGTCACACCTTTAATTGATGTCCATGAGGAGTGAACGGACTTGTACAACTGGTGAATGAGCACGGGCTCAGGATGGGTTACTGATTTCGTAGTAATTGTACCCAGTGCAGCTGCATTGGATGATGTCGGTATGGAGTTTCCACATGTGGGTTATCTCTTGTGAGCAGGTTAGCCGTTGTGTGGTGTTGATGAAGCTTCTACGAAAAATTTTACTGGCTATCTGGTAAGAGGTCGAGTATGTAAATATGGCTAGTGATTCAGAGCATTCATGAAATGGTTAACAGGAAGATTTTGAGGAATTTGGCAGGTCGATTGTGCGAGGTCATGTCAGTAAGGAAGGAGGAATCTTGGTAGGTTCTAGGATCATGTAATGGTAGCTTCAAGCTAAGTGAGAGAGCCTCACCGCCTACGATTGGATTGCATAGTTGTCTACTTGTGAGGTTTTTGGTTATCGGCATATTGGTGGGTTGTTACGACTAAGAAAAGAGAACATCAGTGGTGGTTTGAGCCAAGGATTTGAGGAATGTGTGCTACAATTGGCCTTATCGATTCATGTTCAGGCTTTGGAAAGACTCAGGATTTATGCTTCGTGTAGAGGTGAGTTACAAGGAACATGATTCAACCGGGTACTTCTTTGAGAAGGTGTTCATGTGCCAACAGGACCTTGGAGTTTGATTATATTCGGGAACAAGTCAGAGTGGGTGACTCTCAACAATGGTCCTAGTAGGTTCAAAATTTAAGTGCGGAGCCTAAGGATTTCAAGCCAGTAGTATGGTTAAGTATTAAGCTTTTGTAGTGGATTATGAAAAGTAGCTTGGAGTGTTCTACGTTATCTTCGGTCTGCGGTGTGCCATTGGAGGAATGGGAGAAAATGACTTCGGATTCATAGAGGAATTTTCAGAATGGGTGTACCAGTTGAAGATGCGAATATGCGCATAAGAAGGGTATGGGATGGTTCGTGGGTTTTGGAGACAATGTGGTCTTGTGAAATAAGGTCACTCAGGATGAGTGCGGATTTGGGTTCATGATATTTTGAACGGAGCTATTATTATTTCTAGGGCAAGTCCCGAGTAAATTAGAAGAAGTGGCTCGGTTGGTAATGGTTGAATCAACACGGTTATGGTAGTGACCAGTTTCTCCAGCATGAAGTTATACATGTAGTTTGTGGTTGTACACTTGGTCTTGAGCGCCACCACAACTTGGTTGATTTGGGAGGTATTCGATTCGTATGGCTTTATTGTGTAAAGGGATTTTCGAAAGAGTTATGGCAGTTTAGATTATGACATGAGGTTGTATTTTCTACGGTTTGGGAATTTAGTTACGTGTTGCATTGGTTCTTCTGAAATGAGCTAAGTAAAAGGTTTATATATGATGAAGTGTTTTATTCTATTAGTGGATCAGGGGTTATTATGGAATTCTGGTACTCTCACGTATTGGCATGTTAGGTGTAGTGAGAGGCATAGGAAATTGGAAGCTGAGGATCAAGGTTGTGGTTTGGTGTTGACAAGAATGTCACGAGCTCAGATGATCAGGAAAGAATTAAGATGTTTAGAGTAAGCTGGTATTGTCTTTAGCGTCACCTGAGATCGGTGTCCTGTGTAAGAGGCTTTGTGTACTGATTTGCGGCTTCTTGATTTGCTTTACAACATTAGTGTGGCCGGTGGTATGGATGTGCAGACTTGTTACCTGGTGCAGAAGGTCGTGGGAGTGTATCCCATGGGAAGATTGCATAAGTGTGTCATGTAGTCACTTGATTGATTAAAGATTGAAACCAAGTATGGAGATTTGCTACTATCGCTAATGTGAGAGTTTAGGCCTGAAAGGCGCTCTATTCAGTTGGTTGTGAATTGTGGAAGTTTGTTCCGGATTCAACAGTTGTTCTTGTGTGTCATGGAAAAAAGGTCATTATGGATCCTTGAGAGGGTATTTGCCTAAGCAGGGTATGATCAGAATCAGTTTGGGGTCCGTTGATGGGTCCAAATGTGGATGTGTACTCTACACCAGCCTGGGTGTGTTCATTCAGCATAGCATTCCTTATGAAAGAGTATTCGGGCGTTGGATGTTCTTTTCGTCGTCAACTACTTCATGTAATACTCTATTGTGCCATGTGGGTTGTGAGACTGCTTGATTATTTGTACAATGTGTTGAGGTCCCGCGTAGCGGTGGTGTTATGTGAGCAGGATGGCTCTCGAGAGCAGATCATATATCGCACCGTAGTTGTACTTGAGTTTTATAGCGTATGACGCTACCCGTCTCCCCAGGATTTGTATTATGCACTTGGTGTGCTTATGGTTGAGATTCGGGCATTTCGTGAGTATAAGCGTTATGGCTCGATGTGTGTCTTCTTTAGATTATTATGTGTGGATCGGGTGGCACGCCGCCACAGGTATGTTGTTTGGATCGGGTGGCACGCCACCACGTGTATCATGGTTGGATCGGGTTGCACGCCGCAACGGTATCATGTGTGGGTCGGGTTGCACCCCGCAACAGTATGATGTTGTGTACAGTTCCCCATATCTATTCTTGTATGGTTGTTTCTCATTTTCTGTGGAAGGTGCATAACACCTTTTCGGTTGTTTAATTAGTTTCATGGGTTGAGTAGTTCTTTCCAGAGTTCGTTTTCCTTATGTACCACATTCGAGTTTGTGGATTGTTGGCACATGGTGGCATCATATGAGACCTTTGGTAGTGTTTGTGGTGGCTTATTGCCAGAACGACTTGTACTGGGTGAGACGAGATTTTTGGACCCGAGATCAGTGCGATCGAATTTATATGAGGCATATTTAAGAGCAAATATCGTTATTTGGTTCATGATGACGTAATGGTTCTTGTCGGGAGGAGAGACTCAATGATTCATTGACCCGGAAGTTGGTTATGAATTTCTACACTTCTCTTCCGTCGTGGCAGTATTGCAAGAGTTGGAACAGGACTTATATGTATCATGAAGTGTGTCGTGGGCATAATATTCGTGGAATTTTGGCTATTACTGTCAGAGGATGTTATTATGGTCATGTGAATTATGCAGTGCATGGTAAGAATTTAGTAAGGGTATACAATCGTGTTTGGTGCAGTGTGTAGTGATTGATATGGTGTTCATATGTTGGAAACAGGCCTGGTGGAGAATTCCGGATGTTGGAATTTGACTCTAAGACTTGCTTGACTAAATAAAGGGGAAGTTCTTCTTATTTTCTCGAGCTAATATGCTCAACTGAGTTGTGGTAGCACGGGTAGGTGCACGAGGTATGTAAACAGTGATTTCAGACAACTCCAAAGCAGTTCTTAGCACGTTCGAGGACGAACGTATGTTTAAGTGGGAGAGAATGTAACGACCCGACCGGTCGTTTTGAGCTTTAGCGCGTCGTTTAGCGGTTTGAGGCCCTGAGCAGCTTCACTTCAGGTATTATGACTTGTACGTGTGGTCGAAATTGAATTTCAAGAATTCCGAAGTTGATTTAGAAAGACAATTCTCATTTCGGAAGCTTTAAGTTGAAAGAATTGACTAAAGTGTATTTTTTAAGGAAATGACCTCGGAATCGGGATTTGAAGGTTTCAAAAGGTTCGTATGATAATTTTGGACTTGGGCGTATGTCCGGATCGCGGTTTGGATGACCCGGGAGCATTTCGACGCCTATTGTAGAAGTTGGCATTTTGGAAGAACTTCATAAAAATTGGGTTGAGGTGTATTTCAATGTTATCAATGTCCGTTTGGGATTTCGAGTCTGGGAATAGCTCTGTATAGTGATTCTAGTATTGGGAGCGCGCCCGGAAGTGGATTGGGAGGTCCGTAGGTCATTTCGGGGTCATTTGGCGAAAAATAAAAATTTGAAGGTTTTTGGAAAGTTTGACCGGGAGTGGACTTTTTGATATCAGGGTCGAATTCCGATTCCGGAAGTTGGAGTAGGTCCATAATGTGGAATGTGACTTTTGTGCAAATTTGAGATCAATCGGACGTGATTTGATGGGTTTCGGCATCGAATGTAGAAGTTTGAAGTTCTAAAGTTTATTAAGTTCGAATTGGGGTGCGATTTATGATTTCAATGTTGTTTGATGTGATTTGAGGCCTCGAGCAAGTTTGTGTTATGTTATGGGACATGTTAGTGTGATTAGACGGGGTCCCGGGGTTCTCAGGTGTGTTTCGGGGTGGTTTCGGATCGAGTTTGGATGAAAAGTTGTTGCTGGTTTGCTGGTGCTGGTGTTGTCTTTCGCGAACACGGGGGAAGAGGCGCGATCGCGAAGAAGGATTCCTGGGCTGGTGATTTTTGACCTACGCGAACGCGGTGAGGGGCATGCGAACGCGTAGGTAGGCCTGGCAGTGCTTCGCGAACGCGGAGGCCCAACCGCGAACGCGAAGAGGAGATGAGGGAGCAGGGCCTGGAGCAGTTGGCCTTCGCGAACGCGGCTGGTGGAACGCGAATGCGATGGGTAGTGGTCTCAAATGTTCACGAACGCGGCTAAGATGACGCGAACACGAAGAGGAAATTGGATGCAGTGTTTCTTTGGCCTTCGCGATCGCGATGGTCTTTCCGCGATCGCGAAGAAGGTCGCCTGGGCAATGAGGTTTTAAAAACGGGAGTTTGGCCATTTTTATTTCATTTTCCTCCATGGGAGCCGACATAAGAGCGATTTTGGATCACCAGTTTCATCACCAAGCATGAGGTAATTGATTTCTACTAGTTGTGAGTTTCATACAAGGTTTATACATAGATTGAGGCATGAAACTTTTTAGGAATTTGGGATTTTGAAGAAAAATCTAGAAATTGGTATTTTTGGATTTTGACCACGAAATTGGACATGAAATTTGGAATAAATTATATATTTGAGTTCGTGGTATTATGGGTAAAGTTTATCTTCGAAAATTTTCGGAATCTAGGCACATGAGCCCGAGGGTGATTTTTATCGTCTTTTCAAGCGGAGTTAGGAATTGTTGTAAATTGAATCATAATGAGTATTAGAGTATATATTTATGGGTTTGCACATTTATTGACTAGTTTTGGAGCGTTGGGCATCGATTTGATTATTGGAAGGGCTTGGGAGCCGGTTATGGAATTTTAGAGCGAGGCAAGTCTCCTTTCTAACCTTATAAGAGGGAATTAACCCCATAGGTGAATCAAATTATTACGTGCTTCTATTTGTGGGGGCTAGGTACGCACGAGGTAACGAGAGTCCGTGCGTAGCTACTATTATGCTTATGTCTAGGTAGTCTAGGACCCATGTCATGTTGTACTTGCAATGTTGCGCCCTACTTGTTAATTTAATTGTTTAAAGCATTTAGAAACTCGATTAAGGAATTGTAAAAAGGTTAAACTTTATTTACTTGACCGTTAAATGGGAATTTGTAAATTCTTGGAATATTTTCCCCTTAATAAATCTTGAATTGGTTGCTTAATGTGTTTTTATCTTTTGTGGAGCGGGCCGAATGCCTCGGTAGCAGATAGATGCATCTATGGTTCGCTTCGTTCGACTGTCACGACCCACAGTCCACTAGTCGTGATGGGATCTAACCCAACCCGCTAACTAAGCCAACTAATAACTATCCAATTTTAATTAACTTTTTAATAGGACAATTAAACAAAGGAATTATCTGAATGTTATACATTCCACAAGGACTGGTAGTACAAATCATGAGCTCCTAAGAATAGAGTTTACAAAGCTGATATAAACTAAATACACTTCCTGTTTGAAAAGTACATAAACAGAGTTTTAAAATCTAAGGCTACCATGAACAAGAAGCAGCTACAACAGGGATGCAGGTAAATCTTCCAATCCAGCTCCCATCGAACACAACAACATCGGCATCCGAAATCTGCACGCAATATGCAGGGTGTGTAGTATGAGTAAAACCGGCCCCATGTACTCAATAAGTAACAAACCTAACCTTAGGTTGAAAATAGTGACGAGCTGGAATATGGCCGGGTCCAACACCAATAGCCAATAACTATTTATAACAATGTAGAGCATATAAATAAGGAAGCAATTCAGAAATAAAATGCTCAACTTTATCACAATTTCCCAAAAATAGTTTCGCATTTCAAGAATAACAGTGAAAACCCAAATCCTTTACCGAAATCGTCGAAAAGTATGAGATAGTTTGAAAACTGTAAATTTTTCCAAAAATCCTTTCCTAAATAAGTAAGATGTTTCATTTCCTTTCCAGTTAGCAAGTGTGAAATACCTATCTATGCTCACATATCAATGTGCGTAAAAGTCATGAATGACGTGATACCATACAACATGAGAAAAATGTGTCTCTATGCATGTATGTCATCTGTGCATTCCAATGCCATATATCCCAGAGATGAATCATGTACTCATACTCTCAGAGTACTCAATCTCACTGCTTCTCACTTTCCACTCATCATGCTCAACCACTCGGTACTGTATATGGCCCAAACGGCCCAGGAAAATCCATCCCGGAACATATACAACACTGACTATAAGTCACCCAGTACCAAGGAAAAGGGCAATCCAACCCTGTGGAAAAATCCATCTCCAAGTTGTAAGTACTTCGGACAAATCCATGTCCACGGAAATTCATCCCTCAATAGTATCATCCGCGCTCACTGGGGGTGTGTTACAGACTTCGGAGAGGCTCCTCCAGCCCAAGCGTTATCATAATCATCAATATAACTGTTGCGGCCTGCGGCCCTATCCCATAATTGTCACTCATAATCAGTATCTTGGCCTCACTCAGTCATCAATCTCTCCAGTCTCACCCACGAGCTCACAATGTCATAAAAACTGACCCGGAACAATGATATGATGTATCAATAAGTAACAACTAAGACTGAGATATGATATGAATGCATGAATATGACTGAGCATGAAATATCAATGAAATCAGTGAGATGACAACAAGTAACGACATCTATGGGTCCTAACAATATCAGCATAAAGCCTAAACATGATATCTAGCATGATTGACAGCTCAGTTACTTTATCACATGGTGAAAACACAGATATCAACGAAAATAGGGCCACTATACAGTGCCATGGAAATAATGGAATCACAATTCACAGGGTGCACACCCACACGCCCGTCATCTAGCATGTGCGTCACCTCAATACCAATCATACAACACGTAATTTGGGGTTTCATATCCTCAGCACTAAGTTTAGAAAAGTTACTTATCTTGAACAAGCCAATTCCAACACCGAGCAAGCCCAACGATGCTCCAAAAATTCCATCACGCACGTAGTGACCTCCGAATGGCTCAAAACTAGCCAAAAGCAACTCAGATACATCAGATAAAGCCCAAGGGAGCAATTACAAATGATAAAGATCGAATTCTACATCAAATCTCAAATCCGGCCAAAGGTTACATCGGGTCCCATGCCTCGAAGCTCGACAAAACTCATAAAATCCGATAACACATTCAATTATGAACCCAACCATACTAGTTTCACTCAATTCCGACTCCAAATCGATGTTCAAAACTCAAAAATTTATATTATGAAACTTTAGGACAAAACCCGCAATTTCCTCTTTAAAATTCATCAATCAATTGCTAAAATCGAAGAAAGATTCATGGAATATAATCAAAACTGAGTAGAAAAAACTTACCACAATCCTTGTGATAAAATTTGCTTCAAAATATGAAGAAAGAACCAAAACCTCGGTTTTTATAACTCTGCCCACTTATTCCGCATTTGCGGTCAAATTGTCGCATTTGCGACCACCGCTTCTGCGGTAATTCCTCACTTCTGCGAAACAGCCTCACTCAGCAAAACCTCGCACCTGTGGTCCTTAAGCCGCTTTTGCGATCGTGCTTCTGCGCACTTGAACCGTATCTGCGGTTGCGTAGGTGCGTCCAAGCACCCACACCTGCGCCTCATGCCCAACTCCCTTTCTCTCTTCTGTGATGGCACTGCCGCTTTTGCAGGTCCGTACCTGCGTTCAACACTCCGCAGGTGCGGTCATACTAGAACCAAAAAATCTTCAGCAATGCAACATGGAATGAAAATGTTCCGAACCTCATCTGAAACTCACCCGAGGCACTCGGGACCCCGTCCAAATATACCAACAAGTCCCATAACATAACACAGACCTACTCGAGGCCTCAAAACACACATAACAACATCGAAACGACGAATCACACCTCAATTCGAAATCATTGAACTTTGAAACTTCAACTTCCACAACCGATGCCGAAACCTATCAAATCACGTCTGATTGACCTCAAATTTTGCACATAAGTCATATTTGACATTACGGACCTGCTCCAACTTCTGGAATCGGAATCCGACCCCGATATCAAAAAGTCCACTCCCGGTCAAACTTTCCAAAATTTTAACTTTCACCAATTCAAGCCAAATCCTACTACGGACCTCCAAACCACAATCCGGACGTGCTCCTAAGTCCAAAATCACCCAATGGGGCTAACGGATCTATCGGAAAATCCAATCCGAGGTCAAATACTAAAAAGTCAAAACTTGGTCAAACCTTTCAAATTTAAAGCTTCTAGCTGAGAATCATTCCTCCAAATCAATTCTGAATAACCTGAAAGCCAAAACCAACGATTTACATAAGTCATAATACATCCCACGGAGCTATTCATGCCCTCAAACAACCGAGCGAAGTGCAAATACTCAAAACGACTGGTCAAGTCGTTACATCCTCCCCCACTTAAATATACGTTCGTCCTCGAACGTGCCCAGAGTTGTTCCAAAAGCCATAAAATCGCCGTGTAACCTTACCATGCACATACCCGGGGATGATCCCACGTCACCCTATCCCATATAGGTATGATAACACAACATGACTGGAATTTCTTAATCCAACCTAGCCCATAGGCCTTAGAATCCAATTTCCACATCCGAAATTTTTGATAAGATTAGAATCTCGCATCTACACACTGTATAAGTCTGAACAAGTTGAATTCAGTCATAGCCATAACTCAAGATGAAATCACATGATATACCACATAACTCAAACACTCATAGCGATAATTTCTAATCACAGTAGCTGCACAAAACAACCCAATGCCAGTGATAAACCTCTTATCAAACAAAGCCTCATTCTAACACCTTCATATACTGCCAACGATGAAAGAAACACACACAAACTCATAACCATTCGCCAGGTCAACAAGTTGTGGAACTCCCTCTCCTTTGATAAGAACTATAGCAAATTTCTAAGCCGATCAACATCAATATCCTTCCAAATATACCGCAATCAGATTCGATAGCACTCATTCTAGTACGATGACCTCATCCCATCTAACATAATCACTCTAGTGACATGACACATCAATACAGCTTAAAGCCATAACCCGTGAATCAAATAGCAACATTCCAAATGTACTCAATCCTAAAAATGCCTCAAACGAGAGGACTGTCCCGCCAGCTTAACAAGTACCATCACAACACCATGTTAAGAGCCTAGCACACACCGTAGAACCAAAACACACGAATCCAACACAAAGGATCATATCTCAACATAACTTCGCTGCAATGCGTGACCCCATCCAAACGTTGGTCCATATTATATACCTTGAGCCACCTTGATCAAAATCAATAACCACGTGAAATTCGACATCAAGTACCCAAAGTGCATTACCATAACCACGGAGAGCAAATAACACAATACCACAATCCGGAAAGAACATAGCCAACGCGCAATCAATCATGCAATACCCAAATACTCATCTCGCTCAAATTTCGCTATAAAGCTCAAATAGAACCGCACCATATGTGCGTATAACCAACGAATCACAACTCCTCGTGGCATAGAAGAGTAATTCAAAAATCATTTCAGAATACGAATAATCTCAACAACAAACGAATGACACATCCCTCAACAATGGCAGTATGAAGCCAACCAATCCGACTTGGTGCAGAACACACATCCATATTGGGCCTACCAATGAACCCCAAATCAACTCTCGTCACCCACAATAGATAAATAACCCTCCGAAAGTCCACAATAACTGAATCACAACACATACTATCTTCTGACTAACCTTGGCTACATTTTCACAGTCCACAACCACGAAATAGTCTACTCATGAGAACTCCCAGTCTCCAAATCCATAGAACACACGAATCACCATATCTGATCTCAACTCCACCGCCTAAATGTCTAACACCTCTCCAATACACGATCATCCTACGAGGAATACTTCTATAATTCTTCTGTGCCACAAAGCAAAATTTGAACATCAGTAGTCGATCAAACAAGATAGTGCCGCAATACCAATGAAGTATCCATAAATCAACATATATTTCCCCTTCTAAAATGTATACCCTCATCAAGCCATACCAGATAGTAATATCATTTACCTAGTCATTTGAAACTGTCCATGTTGCCTAAGAACTCATGATCTTCTCTTCAAAATTGAACTGTGACCTTACACATGCAATTCTCAATCCTACACAACACACCGCACATACCATGCCATCATACGAAAAATACAAGAGCTTCATAATTCACTCCGAGTCACAAATAACTGCATACTTAATTAGCCAAGAACTTTCCATTTGATCCCATCTAAGAGAAAATCACTATACATCACATGCTCCTCACGCCAGTAGGAAATGTACATCTCTAACCGTGGTAGAAACCATAAAGAACTCTCTGAATCCCATTTGCACATAACCAAATCATCAGGACTAAACCCCTCTAACTCAACTAGGTTACGCAGGCTGTCAAAACCCAAGAGTATCACCACAAAACACCTGTAGAAACTCACTACATCGTAAGCACCAAAAGAGCCAATCGCATCCGTTACAATGTTGATCCAACCCGTTACTAAACTGTCTTAATTCTCCGAGTTCCTTCTGAATTACCTACAAATTGATACCCCTCTTTGCCATAATACTTCAATTCTCAACCCAAGACTCACCACACGAGACCCTAGCATAAAACCACACCGCCCTAAGGCTCATAAATCGTTGAATGCTCTCTTAAGCACCATAAAGTACCACAATCGAGATACCCACTCTGAAGAGACCTTCTGTGAATTTCAAGCTATTCATCTTACCTTCCTGATACTGAAATATAGAATCCACAATGATGTAAAAATACTGTGAGTCTCGAAACCCTCCAGTGTAACCATCCGATTTTAGCCATGCACAAATCTGCAAAATTCTCAACTGCCACATTTAATTCTTGCATCCATTAGAACCATTCTTGAGAGTCTTCCACTTTACTCAGGTCTCAATTAAATTGATCAAACGAACCGAATGACTTGTGCCCCATTAGCACAACAACACCCAAGGAAGTAATCCACTATTCTAAGCAACCGAGTGAATCCCTACCCCTTGCACGCTACATCCTTTATAAATAACAACTCAATCATCCAATGTTTCTCATATACCCATAAAGCATAACACACCCCTTATCCAAAATTTCCTTTACTCGAGTCACCCTCGATCTCAACCTCTGTAAGCCATATCTGATTCACCAGTATACCTCAAGTTGAAACCAATACAACACATAATCGCGCAATCAACCCATCGATAGCAGACTACCCCACTTGGCTCAAGGCCAAGGAATAAAGCATCTGATAACTTAAAATAGCCACCCCCATACTGTCATAACACCGCAATAGGATTCAACTAAATCCTTCCTAAGATCATGTAACACAAACCAGAGGTTGTGTAACCCCCAATACCTCAAATCATTTGCAAATTTCGCATTCATCCTCGTAACAATCAAGCCAACTTCCACAAGCGATCCAAACTCAAATTGCACTACATATAATTTACTGGTAAAAGAGAACTCTCAACAAAATAACATAGGGATCACACAACCTCTGGACATCCCGTAGGATTAACCCACCTGCTTAGCCTCAAACTGACATCTTTATGTACCCTTCCACAGTCATAACTATTACGCAACCACTTAATCTTCCTGCGTCCGAACTCATATCACGACATGAAAATCTACTCCACTTCTCAACTAAACAACATGAAAAGGATCCTTCAACACACCCATAACTCGAGACTATATGTCAAATCAAGCACCAAATAGTTCTTTCTACACCTCAAGAAAACCCTTCTCGTCACATTCAAATCATATGAACGCATCTCACAGTCACATCATACTCATCACGTAGCCACCAATTCCACTAATAGGGACACTACCGGACATATAATCCAAAAGCACGTGCTCACGCAGTCAACACCTCAGTTCTCCAACTACAGTCAAAACCTAGCCTCAAGTCCCCCAGACTGGTCCATCATCAACATACAGAAATCACATCTCGCCCTCATCGAGGAAATCACCAGTCGTCGATGCACAGTCGATATCGAGCGCTCACGTGCGCATACGAATGCGTGGAAGGAATTCGAAGGATTACACCTCAAGCTTAATCAATGCTACACGATAATGAAAGAAAGATGGAAAGTATATCCTAAATGTCCTGTAGCCTCTCGAAGATAGGTATGGACGTCATCATACCGATCCACAAGACTCTACTAGACACTTGCCCATGACTTGTAGAACCTATGAACCTAGAGCTCTGATACCAATCTGTCACGACCCAAAATCCACTAGTCGTGATGGCACCTAACCCAACCCGCTAGGTAAGCCAACTAATATCTATCCAATTTCAATTAACTTTTTAATAAGACAATTGAACAAAGGAATTATCTGAATCTTATACATTCCCCAAGGACTGGTAGTACAAATCATGAGCTCCTAATAATAGAGTTTAAAAAGCTGATATGAACTAAATACACTTCATGTTTGAAAAGTACATAAACAAAGTTTTAAAATCTAAGGCTACCATGAACAAGATGCAGCTACAACAGGGACGCAGGAACATCTTCCAATCCAGCTCCCATCGAACACAGCAACATCGGCATCCGAAATCTCCACGTAATGTGCAGGAAGTGTAGTATGAGTACAACCGGGCCCATATACTCAATAAGTAACAAACCTAACCTTAGGTTGAAAGTAGTAACGAGTTGGAATATGGTCGGGTCCAACACCAATAGCCAACAACTATTTATAACAATGTAGAGAATATAAATAAGGAAGCAATTCAGAAATAAAATGCTCAGCTTTATCACAATTTCCCGAAAATAGTTTCGCTTTTCAAGAATAACAGTGAAAACCCAAATCCTTTACCGAAATCGTCGAAAAGTATGAGATAGTTTGAAAACTGTAAATTTTTCCAAAAATCCTTTCCAAAATAAGTAAGATGTTTCATTCCCTTTCCAAATAGCAAGTGTGAAATACCTATCTATGCTCGCATATCAATGTGCATAAAAGTCATGAATGACGTGATACCGTACAATATGAGGAAAATGCGTCTCTATGCATGTATGTCATGTGTGCATGTCAATGCCATGTATCTCAGAGATGAATCATGTACTCACACTCTCAGAGTACTCAATCTCATTGCTTCTCACTTTCCACTCATCATGCTCAACCACTCGGTACAGTATATGGCCCATACGGTATAGGGAAATCCATCCCGAAACATATACAAGACTAACTATAAGTCACCAGTACCGAGGAAAAAGGGCAATCCAACCCTGTGGAGAAATCCATCTCCAGGTGGTAAGTACTTCGGACAAATCCATGTCCAGGGAAATCCATCCCTCAATAGTATCATCCGCGCTCACTGGGGGTGTGTTATAGACTCCGTAGGGGCTCCTACAGCCCAAGTGCTATCACAATCATCAATATAACCGCTGCGGCGTGCAGCCCGATCCCATAACAGTCACTCATAATCAAGCTAACGGCCTCACTCAGTCATCAATCTCTCCAGTCTCACCCACGGGTTCACAATGTCATGAAAACTGACCCGGAACAATGATATGATGTATCAATAAGTAACAACTAAGACTGAGATATGATATGAATGCATGAATATGACTGAGCACGAAATATCAATAAAATCAGTGAGATGACAACAAACAACAACATCTATGAGTCCTAACAATATTAGCATAAAGCCTAAACATGATATCTAGCATGATTGACAGCTCGGTTACTTTATCACATGGTGAAAATACAGATATCAACGAAAATAGGGCCACTATACAGTGCCATGGAAACAATGGAATCACAATTCACAGGGTGCACTCCCATACACCCGTCATCTAGTATGTGTGTCACCACAATACCAATCACACAACACGTAATTTGGGGTTTCATACCCTCAGCACTAAGTTTAGAAAAGTTACTTATCTTGAACAAGCCAATTCCAATACCGAGCAAGCCCAGCGATGCTCCAAAAATGCCATCACGCACGTAGCGACCTCCGAACGGCACAAAATTAGCCAAAAGCAACTCAGATACATCAGATAAATTCCAAGGGAGCAATTACAAATGATAAAGATCGAATTCTACATCAAATCCCAAATCTTGCCAAAACTCACACCGGGGTCCATGCCTCGAAACTCGACAAACTCACAAAATCCGACAACCCATTCAATTACGAGTCCAACCATACCTTTTTCACTCAAATTCGATTCCAAATCGGTGTTCAAAACTCAAAATTTCATATTATGAAACTTTCGGACAAAACCCCCAATTGCCTCTTTAAAATTCATCGACCAATTGCTAAAATCGAAGATAGATTCACGGAATATAATCAAAACTGAGTAGAGAACACTTACCCCAATCCTTGTGATGAAATTTGCTTCAAAAATCGCCTCAATCAGGGTCCCGCATCTCAAAATATGAAGAAAGAACCAAAACCTCAATTTTTATAACTCTGCCCAACTATTTCGCATTTGCGGTCAAATTGTTGCATTTGCGACCACCGCTTCTGCGGTAATTCCTCGCTTATGCAAAACAGCCTCACTCAGAAAAACCTCGCACCTGCGGTCCTTAAGCCGCTTCTGCGATCGCGCTTCTGCGCACTTGAACCGAATTTGCGGTTGCGTAGGTGTGTCCAAGCACCCGCACCTACGATCCTTACGCTCAACTCCCTTTCTCGCTTCTGCGATGACACTACCGCTTTTGCGGCTCTGCACCTGCGCTCAACACTCCGCAGGTGCGGTCATACCAAAAATAAAAAATCTTCAGCAATGCAACATGGAATGAAAATGATCTGAACCTCGTCTGAAACTCACCCAAGCCACTTGGGACCTCGTCCAAATATACCAAAAAGTCCCATAACATAACACGGACCTACTCGAGGCCTCAAAACACATATAACAACATCGAAATAACGAATCACACCTCAATTCAAAATCATTGAACTTTGAAACTTCAACTTTCACAACCGATGCCGAAACCTATCAAATCACATCTGATTGACCTCAAATTTTGCACACAAGTCATATTTGACATTACGGACCTGCTCCAACTTCCGAAATAGGAATCCGACCCCGATATCCAAAAGTCCACTCGCGGTCAAACTTTTCAAAATTCCAACTTTCGCCATTTCAAGTCAAATTATACTACGGACCTCCAAACCACAATCCGGACGCGCTTCTAAGTCCAAAATTACCCAACGGGGCTAAGAGAACCATCAGAAAATCTAATCCGAGGCCAAATACTATAAAGTCAAAACTTGGTCAAACCTTTCAAATTTAAAGATTCTAGCTGAGAATCATTCCTCCAAATCAATTCTGAATACCTGAAAGTCAAAACTGATGATTTACCTAAGTCATAATACATCCTACGGAGCTACTCATGCCCTCAAACAACCGAGCGAAGTGCAAATGCTCAAAACAACTCGTCGGGTCGTTACATCGACCCTCGACAATGCACAATTTAAATATTTATGTTAGATCAGGTCGTACGACATCGGCATGATTTGCGCATGATATATCTTTGGAATTGATAATAATTGATATTGCTTTCAATGGCGCGAGATACAAAAATGTTAAATGACAGAAATAAATTTTGAAAGTTCCTATTAACAAAAGAATTGTTTACTTACTTCATGTTATTGAGTTTACAGCCGTTCTATACAATCCACGCTTAATTATAATATCGGTATTTTATTGTTAGCCCTTAGTAAGTGTTGGAGTCGACCCCTCGTCACTACTTCTTCGAGGTTAGGCGGGATACTTACTGGGTACGCGTTGATTTACATACTTATACTACACTTGCTACGCATTTTTGTGCATGTACATATATGTTTAGTGGCTTTGTGGGCGGAGAGGCGCGGTTATTGCGGGGACTTAGGTGAGTTGCATTCTATACTACGATCCACAGCCAGCAGAGTCTCTTTCAGAGTATTTATATTTCTCCTGTCCAAATTTTTATTCCGGACAGATGTTGTATTTTATTTTACATTCCTAGTTGAGGCTTATGCACTTATGACACCGGGTTTTGGGGTGGTTATGGGTTGTCCTGTATTGAGATTGTTAAAATATTATTATTTACTCTGTAAATTTCCATCTTTTACTATTTAATTGAAGGAAATATGATTTCAAAAATATTAAAATGAGAACCAAATTAAGTATTTATTTTTGGCTTGCCTGACAGCGGTGTCCGATGCCATCACGACCTTTAATGGATTTTGGGTCGTGACAGGTCGGGCCCAAATGAAAACTCATTTTCTTACGTGAAATAGGAGAATTCCGGGATTGGACGTGCACGGCCGCGCACCTGGAGGTGTGCTCACGCATATGGCCGCGCACTTTGGACAGTGTATTGCTCTACTTGTGCGCCCAGTGCGCGATCATGCACCTGGTGACCTCTTGCTTGTGGTTTATTTCTCCCGTTAAGTGTACTATTGCACGTTGATACCCGAACACGATCCTAACTTAATCCTTGAGCTTTTACTCAGACTTTGAAGCTCCAGAATAGCTTGAATTCATTCCAAAACATCTATATAGCTCGGAATCACTCCTACATGGCATAAAACACACAATTAGTGCAAAACACTAGCGATTAAAGCTCAAACTCAATTGAAGTACAGTAAATTAGAGTACAATAGATGACTAAAATACGAGATTATAGTCTGCCATCATCTATATCTCCATCACTAAAATTCTTTTGTATTCAACAAAGAAGGAGTTACAGAAACAGAAAACATATTAGATGTGTGAGTATGAGACTGAAGTACGTATATAACTATGAACTTTTATCGAATTAAGTAAATTTTTTTATTTTCGAAAACCACGTAGATAAATAAAGTTATTGAGGAGAAAACGAAAATCAATGTAAGCTAAAAAGATAATTCAGTGAACAAATCAAGCATTTAATTCATATTTGTTATGTTACTCTGTTAAACCATGAGCAAGAAAATAAAGAAAGTGGAGCAAACAATCATGACCTTTTAAATTTTGGATGGACACATACCTTAATCTAGAACCCTATTGATAATTACACGAGCTTCAACTACTAGAGCTAATCTAGACCCTTTCCTCATTTTCTGCCGCCTTTCTCGGTTTCTCCATATACAATCCATTTTTTCCATTTTTTCTCTCCTCTTCTCCTTTCTATTCTCTTTCGCCTACGAACTAAAAATAAAATTTCGTACAAATTTAATACATCTATAACAATATATAAACTACAAATAATTTTCATACAAGTAATTATATAGTATACAACTTACTAACAACCTATCTACAACTTTCATATATTATTTCTATCCAGTTAAATACAACTACAACATCATACAACTTAATTACAATTTTCATACAAATTTTATACAATATGTCTTTTGTATGTATTTTATATATGATTTGTATATATTTTGTAAGTGGTGTGTTCTTCTGTCACGACCCGAAATTTTCACCTTCGAAACCGTGATGGTGCCTAACATTTCACTTGCTAGGCAAGCCAAAGTTAGAATATAATTAGACATTTTAATAAAAATTTAAATTAATTAATACCAAGGAAACAAATGCAGAAATAATGTCTGAAATAATCCATAATAATCGCGATATCTAAATACCATCCCAGAACTAGAGTCACAAGTGCACGAGCTTCAAGAATGATACAAATTAGGGTCTGAATAAAATAAAGCTTTCTGAAAGCAAACACACAGCTGAAATAAAATAGATGGGGACTTCAGAACTGCGGACGATGTGCAGTTATACCTCAAGTCTCCTCTGGGTAGCTGAAATCCGAGCAAGTCTATGGTACGCCGCTGGGACCAACTCCGAAATCTGCACAAGAAGTGCAAAGTTTAGTATCAGTACAATCGACCCCATGTACTGGTAAGTGCCGAGCCTAACCTCGACGAAGTAGTGACGAGGCTAAGGCAAGTCACTTACATTAATGTGTACGCAATAATAATAATAACAACAATAATAGAAACAAAACAGGTATCTCTTTTCAACAATTGAAGCCAACTCGGCAGTCATAACCAATTATTATTTCAATCAGTTTCCGTTGCGGCGTGCAACCCGATCTCACAATATATTCACATTCAATTCTGTTGTAGTGTGCAACCCGATCCTCCAATATATTCATTTCAATTAATTCTGTTGCGGCGTACAACTCGCCCCAACAATATAATTCTTCAATAAATTTCCGTTGCGGCGTGCAACCCGCTCCAATAATATAAACTTTAAATAAATCTGTTGCGGCATGCAACCCGATCCCCCAATATATTTATTTTTATATCCATTGCGGCGTGCAACCCAATCCCCCCATATATTTTAACAACTCTTAAATGCAATAAAAATACTCCAATAATTACCACATTCAATGAGAAACTATTAAGCATCAAGGCATACAATAATTACAATTTATTTATGAAACAAACAATGACAAGTAGCAAGTAATCGTGGAAATCAGGGAAAAAATAGGCAGTATTATATTTAATATGCTAAATGTCAAGTAGCAATTAAGACACATAAATCAAATAAGCATGCGACAATTATTACAGAAATTCAAGAATTAGTATTTGACAAGGAATAGGAGAGAAACAATTATTATAACAATTAATTTGTGTCTTAAAATAATTTAAGATGTTTAAATAGTTAAGCAAATAATTAAATTGACAAAGTATAAGCACTCATCACCTTGCCTATACATCGTTGCACATGAAGTTCACATAGCAAATAATTCAGGGGTTTTATTCCTTCAAGTCAAGGTTAACCACGATACTTACCTCACTTTGCAACCAAGTTCAAGAATCCAATAAACCTTTGCCTCGTGAATTCGTGTGTGAAATCCTTAAATATAGTCATAAACAATTCAATATACTCAATACAAATCGTAGGAATTAATTCTATATGAATTTATTAATTTTTCGAATTAAAATCCGAAATTTATCTAAAAAATTATCAGTGGGGCCCACGTCTCGAATCTCGGAAAAACTTGCGAAATCCGAATACCCGTTCCGAGACGAGTCCAACCATACAAAACTTACCAAATTCCGATGTCAAATGGACCTTCAAATTTAAATTTATCGTTTTTGGAAAGTTTTACAAAATTTCAATTTATTTCATCTAAATCCGAAATAAATGATGAATATAGACATGAATTTATGAAATATAATCACTTTTGGTTATAGAACACTTACCTAGTTCAAAGTCGTGAAAACCCCTTTGGAATCGCTAAAATCCGAGACTCAAAACTCAAAAATGAGTAAAAATGGCTAAAACCCGATTTTATGTATTCTGCCCAGCTTTTTCGCATTTGCGGTGCCAGGGCTCGCACCTGCGCATCCGCTTTTGCAGAAGGGGTTTCGTTTCTACGAGCCTCACTTGCCCAGTCTCCGCTTCTGCGATGCTTAGGACCGCATCTGCGGTCGCGCTTTTGTGCAAAAACAATCGCCGCACCTTCGAAGACCCCATGCCAATCCCTGTCCCGCATCTGCGCAATTTCGTCGTACCTGCGGCCAAGACCCTCGCAGGTGCGATCACATCAGAGGCAGCAGTTCCAGCATTTTTCTTAAGTCCGAATTTGATTCGTTAATCATCCGAAACTCACCCAAGGCCCCCTGGGATCTCAACCAAATATACCAACAAGTCCTAAAATATCATATAAACTTACTCGGGGTCTCATATCACGTCAAACAACACTGAAATTATAATTTACACCTCGATTCGAACTTTTAAGTTTTTAAACTTTTCAATTTACAAATCTTGTACCGAAACATGCTAAATGAATCCGAAATGACTTCAAATTTGGTACACACGGTCATAAATGACATAATGGAGCTATTCAAATTCCAATCAAAACTTCCTCTCTTAATACAATTTTGATACATATTAATAACTTTATGTAAAAAGATAGTATTTATTACTTAAATACAAATTTTATACAACGATTCATACATTATATAACTAATTTTCAACTTTCATACAATATTCAAATAAATATATATATAATTACAATATAATACAACTTAAATACAATTTACATGCAACTTTAATATAATTTCGTAAGTATAGTGTATGTCATGTATTCTTCTTATTCTTCTTCGAGTTTAAATCTGAAATTCAGCCAAAAATCAAGTCTAATCTTCACCAAATACCCTCAAAGAATATTCCTAGTTGTTTGCAACAACACCCAAATCCAAACAAATAATAGTTTTTGAAAACCCAAATTCGAATTCAAAACTTTGAAGTTTTTTAATGGCTGTCAATGGTGGAGAATCAAACACCTTCAAATTTTATTGATTGACAACTTCAATTCGAACATCAATTGTGCAACATGAAAGGAAATTGCTAAGTTAAAACTCTATATTAAAACAATTGAAATTCATTGATAAAAAGAGGATAAAAAACAGAGAAAAACGAAGGAAGAAAAATTGGGAAAGAACAAAAAAGGTGAGAGAGAGAGAGAGAGAGAGAGAGAGAGAGAGAGAGCACAAATGGGAAAATAACTAATTCCCTATCCAATTCCTAATATAAAGGGATACACATTAATACCAGTTTGTATATAATTAGTAAATTATATATGCCCATGTAATTAAGTTAAAACTTGATTAGGGAGGAAAAATTAGTTTCATATCTAGTATAGGTAGGTAAAAATCCCATATAGGATAAGGGAAAAAAAAAATCATAAATAGCCAAATTTATATATGGTAATTAAAAAAAATCACAGTTTCAAAAGTAATCGAAATTTAAGCACTTTTTATGTAAAAATAAATTTTGAACAAAAATACCCTTAAAAATTCAAAAAAAATTCCAGCATTATATGTTGGAGTTCGAATTTTATACATATGAGGTTCCAGCATAATGTGTTAGAATTTCATAATGTGATGGAGTTCCAACATAATATGCTGAAAATTTATACGCAGGAGCTCCAATGTCCAGGATATTATGCTAGAATTTTTCATGTGTTGGAGTTCTGGCATACTATGCTGAAAGTTTATATGTAGGATCTCCATAATCCAGCATATTATGTTAGAGTTTTTCGTGTTTCAGTAAAATGATGACTATTTTTCAATGACTTTACAAACGCTGACTATTTTTCAGTTACCAATCCGAAAACTGGCTAGCCCATACTATTTTCACTAGAAATGGCATGGGTTGCCACGGTTCGGCCTAGCAAGTTAATGTCTGTGATATTTTCCATCTTTTCAAGTGTTAAAAGAAAGAAAGAAAGGGAAAACTATACAATATCTTCGCTCTCAAAAATAATAGTTGGCAAAATATATAGCTTTTTATATATTAATGTAAAATATATATTTTAAGTATTCTTTTTATATTTGACTAGCAAATATAGTTAGTTTTGACCGACCGGTCAAATGTTTAACTCGTGAAATGTTCCATTCTCACGACAACATAATATAAAAGAATTGTGTGATCTAGAATCTTATTTCTTCTACAAAAAGCTTATCTTACTCAATGATGTACTTTATAGGGAGCTTCAATATCTTAATAAACTAAGTATTCAAAAATTATTGACTTTTGATCATTTGTATGAGTTTATCGTCCTTAAAAGTTAAAACTAGAAATTTTATCGGCCTAAAGTTTGATTAGTGATAGAGAAATACTTCAAAATGAATTGGAAAGCAGATCCAAACGAAACAGTCACATGAAAAGAAAATGATAAAAGAAAACACACAATCACCCCAAAAGAATTAACAACCAAATAAAAAAATCTTTTTATGGTAGGCCCTGTCTATTATAAAATGTAGTGAAGCAATACTTCCTAATGATCATGCATATTCGTTCAAAATTGAAAACCTGAAAGCAAACTTCACAATATTTTAGCGTGTTAATTAAGTACATATGTAGACTCTATTGCAGTAGAACATTTTCCACCTTATACATTTGCTAAATGGTACTAACATTTCAAGATATAATTAAGGTATGCTACTATTAATTTATAATATCTCAACTGATTTTGAAAACCTAGCTAGTTGTGTCAATGTGCAAACACAATTTTTTGCTTTGATCTAACTAATTTGTTTTACTATTGTTTATTTGAAATAAGAATTTTCTAAGAGATATTAATCAATTTGTATTTGGTTCCATCAATCAATCGTGTATTCGCTGATCTCGAATCAATGGGAACTTGAAAATGTTTCAGAGTACATTAACAAAACTTGGTAAAGTATAGGATCTAATTTTTCCAAAGATCGGTGTAAAATCAGGTCCTAAATTATTTATACAATAATAATCTTTAATAATAACCGTGGATTGCTTAAACAAAAAGATAATTTAATATAACCGTTAGATTGTATTCCTAAAATAAACATCATTTGCCGTATACATTATATTTAACTTTGTTGAGGTTCTAAATTTGTAATGATATTATTCGTTTTGCGCTCTAATAACACATAATGGGAGTTTATTGCACCGGACCGGACCGGACCGGACCGGACCGCCCTTTTCTTTTTCTAGCTCTGACAACACACCACCAAGATTGACATACTTAGCAAACTCATAGACTTCTCCTTGTGTGTCTTCAACATGCTACAGTTCCGGAGGCGGATTTAGGATTTAAATTTTATGAGTTCAATCTATAAAGTTTTTAGCATTGAATTTATTGTATTTTTAAATATATGTTACAATATTAATAAATTTTTACACATAAATTTATGTTCCGCGCAAAAAATATTGGGTTCAGTTGAATCCAGTACCGATACTCCGCATATGCCTCGGCACAGCTCGCCCATGACATTACTATTGCTATCGGCATATTTGTCTAAAATAAACTGAAAGCTCTTACATAATTTGTAGGGGATAAACGGTTTAATAATATTCTTAACACTACATAATATTGTGTGCTTTAAGTAAATTCTGCATAATTTTTTGAATTAATATTATACTATCATTTAAAAGTACACATACAATATGTATTTAAAGGATACAGCTTTTTTCTTCTTTCGTATGGAAGTATATAGTACACTACACTAAAATAAAACTGTGAAATGGAAAACGGAATTGTCTTTTTTCCAAAATTTAGCAAGACAGAAGGCCATGGGCATGTCATGTCAATTTTTATTGGGCCTGTGAATGATCATCTCAATTCTCAACCCTCTCTAATCTCTTATCCTTCTCATCACACACGTGGCCCAACAACTCTTAGTCATTCCAAAACTTACAGATGCACACGTATACACTTTAGGTGGGCCCCTTCACCACATTGTGGGTCCTAATAATTGAGGACCTAGCTTTTCTTGTACTGTGTTATATATTTTGGGCCTTCACAGCCTGGGTCCTTTTGTCCCATGTATTCTGGGGCCATTATGAGTCCCATGTGCATAGGATTAAAATAGCACGGGCTAGTCAGTTTTCGAACTGGTCATTCAAATATAGCCGACGTTTGCCAAGTCATTAAAAAATAGTCACTATTTTGCTGCAACAGAGACCGGTCCAGCATAATATATTGGAGTTCGATGCACATGTGTATGAACTTCCAGCATATTATGCTGGACCGGTATACTTTGTTGGCTCCAGTATAATATACTGGAGTTCCATTATAATATACTGAAGTTCAGTATATTATACTGGAATTTCAGTATATTATGCTGGAGTATTTTTCGGATTTTGACCAGTGTTATAGTTCAGATTTATCTTTACATGAAAAATGATTAAATTTCGATAACTTTTGAAATTGTGGCTATTTTTGAATGACCACTTGTAAATCTGATTATTTTTGAATTTCTCCATTGTATATGTTATTTTTCACAGTTTATACAAAAATGATGATGAAAATTGTAAAGCAGAATCCAAAAGGGTGCCAAATGGGGACGCAGCTCTTCGATTATTTTTCCTTACACTATTAATTATGTGAAGAATAAAGAATCCAAAAAGAGCAACAAAAAGGGAAACGAAAAAGATTCTTGGTTCATGCAATTTGTTTAAGTTTCCTTTCGAGTTAAATTAAAGCCTTGTGCTTGGACTTATTTTCCATATGGATCCCTGCCGTAACATAAAGTTAATATATTATATTATATTATAAGTGAGAAAATAAAAGTTAAACGTTAAAAGACTAAAATAACCATAAAAGATTGTATGACTATCTTGCCCTTCAGGCAAGCATTATTTCAAGAACATTTGGGTGCAAAGATATATTTAAAACATTTTATAAAGAATACCCAAAAAAAAAAAAAAGGGTTAATGAGCATAACAAAAAAGAAACTAAAACTCAGAGAAACAGAAATGCGCGAGTCATTCACACATGTACATAAATATGAAGCATGTTCAAATGACTATTAGTCTTTTGGCCAAGCTTTTTTTTTGGGTCAAAATTACTTTCTTTTTTTTTTTTTGTCAAAAGCGTTTTTTTTTCTCAAAGTTAAGGTGTTTGGCCAAGCTTTTTTAAGGAAAAAAGTACTTTTGAGTAGAAGCAAAAACAGTTTTTGAGAAACAGAAAAAGTAGTTTCTCCCCAAAAATACTTTTTAAAAAAATACTTTTAAGAAAAATACACTTAGAAGCACTTTTTAAAAACTTGGTCAAACACTAATTGTTGCTCAAAAATACTTTCCAAATTAATTAGTCAAACACAAACTATTTCTCATCAAAAATATTTTTTTAAAAATCACTTCTCAAAATAATTAGATTTTAAAAACTTGGCCAAACATGCTATATGTTTCAACAATGCATTAGTAAGGCCTTCGGCTTTCTTAAGAAAAATGTGCCAAAGCTAAGACTAAAACCGTTGAAATCACTTTTTGTTTGCTTTATCAAATAGATATGTAATGAACGGACTTTAAAATTCATTGTTACATCACGTAGTCTTCATGCATGCCTTTTCACATCTCATTATCAGCCTCCTTTATAGTATAGGTGTACAAATGAAACGACAAATCGCACCAATTCGATAATTCAAGTCAAACCGGAAAAAAAAACTCGACTATGGTTTGGTTTGACTCGGTTTGGTATTGGAAAATAAAACCCGACCACAATAGGGTTGGTTTGGTATTAACTAAAAAAAGTCAAACCGAAATCAAACCAACCCGACATTATATGTATACATATATATATATATAAATTATTTTATAGATTAAAATATTAATATAATATAATTTCTAAATATTTATTTAAATTTGTCAAGATCTTTGTTTATTAACAATTTAATAATAGGTTGGAGTTAAATTGTTGCCACAAACAACAAAATAAGCCCAAGCCCAAATCAAATTACACCCTAAATCCCCAATGTCATAAATTGTACTACTAAATCCCTAATGTCATTAGTTGTGCCTCTTGTGCGTTCATTTCATGAAATCAATCAACCTTCAAATTCAAGGTTTGTTCAAGTCGTCATCGACAACCTCTGTTTAGGTTAAGTTCAAGCTTTGTTCAAGTCGTCATTGTCCGCCTCCATTTAAAATAAGTTCATCATCTTGATTTCAGGTATTATGGGTGACCTTTTAATCTGTTTTTCAACCTTAGAAAGAAAGAAAGTGGGAAAGAAAGAAAATCAAAACTTTTGTATTGCATTGCAAATAAATTAGTTTGTGTTCCTCTATTTTTATTTTATTTTTGTTTATTTCAGATTTTTGCTTTGTAACTTTACCTTTGACAAAATTATTCACTTTCCACTCCTTCTTCTACTGTAGGCTCATAAACTTTTATTGGGTCAATTTTGTACAAATCTCAAATTAATTAAATTTTAATCTTTAATACCGTTAGCTAAAACGAAGTTGTGGTTTAACTTTTTAGTTCAAATTATGTGCAGAACTCTCTTTTCGGATAGATTCTGGAAAGGATATGGAGGTGATTGTCAACAATTCTTTGACTATGCTAGTAGTGCCTCAACAACAAGGTAAAGACACTTCTCATAGACGCACTCCTACTAAAAAACAAAAAAGAACAACTCCTCGAGAACCTTCTGGATCTGGGAAGACTGGTAGAGAGACGTCTGAAATTTGGGATCATTTCACCAAATTTATTGGTAAAGGAGGTAAATGTATGGCAAAATGCAATTATTGTCCTAAAACCTTTGTTGCCGCTAGCAAGAATGGGACTACTTCGTTGTGGAATCATTTAAATGTGACATGTCATAAATTCCCTTTTAAATTCGCCGATAAGATTCAATCATTATTAAAACCTATCAAAGAAGGATTGCTAGGATGTGGCTCGGGTTCTACTGAAAGGGTAGTGTATAATGTGGATGATATTAGAAAGGTCATTGCCGAATTTATAATTATTGACGAGCAACCATTTAGAGTAGTTGAAGGAGAAGGATTTAAGAGATTAATGGCTAAGGCCTTGCCTATTTTTAATTACCTTCTCGTGTAACTGTTGCTAGACATTATTTGGGGATTTATCAAGCAGAGAAAAAAAAGCTTAAAAATCTTATCAAGAACCAACGCGTATGCCTCACTAGTGCACATTGGATTGATGATCAATGGAATATACAAAAGAAAATTCTAAACTTTTTTCCAACACCATATCACAAAGGTGATACTATTACAAAGGGAATTGAAGCATGCTTATTTGATTGGGATATTGAGAATTTGTTTACAGTGACCTTGGATAATGCAAGTGCTAATGTTGCTGCCATTAAGCATTTGAAGGTGCGTATTGATGATTGGAAATGGGTAATACTTGGAAATGAATTTTTGCATGTTAAATGTAATGCACATATTTTGAACTTAATCATAAAAGATGGGTTAGATGAACAAATTGAGCCTATTTTCTGTGTAAGAAATGCGGTGAAATATGTTAGGTCTTCTCCTTCAAGACTTGCTTCCTTCAAGTCATTTGTTGAGAAAGGTAAGATAGATACTCATGGTATTGTGAGTCTTGATATTGAAACAAGATGGAACTCGACATATACAATGTTAGATGCAACTGTAAAATTTGAAAAAGCCTTTACAAAAATATATGCGAATGATCATAAGTACCAAAAGTATTGTCGAGAAATAAGTGCATTAAGAGAAAGTCCATCTGCAGATGATTGGAAGAATGTGAAAGCTTTTATCAAGTTTCTTCACATTTTCTACCAGACAACTTTGAAATTTTCAGGCAGTTTATATGCTACTTCCAACTCTTTCTTCCATGAATTTTTCTGTCATGACCCAATTTCACCTAAAGGCCGTGATGGCGCCCACACTACAGCTAGACAAGCCAACTAATAAGTTAAACATATATCAATTATTTTCAGAATAATTTTCTAAGTAATTTTATTATTTTTCTAGCAATATTAAAGAAAATAGAAAAGATACCGATTAATTTAAATTCAAGAAATAATACAAATCTAAATTCTACCAGTGTATGTGCCAAGACCTCGTGTCACAAGTGTATGAGCATCTAGTAGATTATACAAAAAATATAAATAATGTCTGGAATGAAATAGACAGAATAAAAGTTCAGGAAGAGGCACTAGTTGCTGCAGAACGGCTCAGAAAGCAGCTCGCCACTATGCCTCCGGATAACGCGGTGCGCGCCGATAGGTCCAACGATAGCACATGTCTCAGGTCCTGCACAAAAAGGTGCAGCAAGTGTAGCATGAGTACGTAAACAACGTGTACCAAGTAAGTATCAAGCCTAATCTCGAAGAGATAGAGACGAGATGGCCGACTTTGACACTCACTATGGGTCAATAATAATAATTGAAATAAAACTAGAATATCTAAATCAACATGATTCACAGAGTTGACAATAACTTATTTAACCAACATAAATAATTAAATTTCTTCAAATGCAACAATTTTCAAACTATTAATTAAATTCACAAACTGCAATAGAGGATGAACAATTTCTTTTAGCAATTAATTAATTTAAACAGAAAATTAAGCATATGAAAATTTCATCCTTTAATATTTTTTCCTAACAATTCACAATATATAGCTTCACATGAAAGGAGGACATTTTCTTATGTAACCTCCGGAAGGAGAATATATTTATTATAAGATCAATTCGAGAGGATGAACAATTCTTTTAACAATTAATTAATTTAAACAGAAAATTTAGCATATGAGATTTTTCATCCTTTAATATTTTTTCCTAACAATTCACAATATATATATCAAATAATTTTAATTAAACAAAGAATACAATTTACACAAGTAATTCATGATTTGAGTCCTAAACTACCCGAACTTTTAGCATAAATAGTAGCTACGCACGAACTCTCGTCGCCTCGTGCGTACGTAGCCCCCACAATTAGCAATAATTATTAATTTAATTACATATGAGGTAATTTCATTAGACAAGAGATTTACCTCAATTTGCTCCAATTTAATCCACTAGAAGGCCTTTTCTACGAATATCCAACTCTGTCTCGCTCTAATCTAGCCAAAATAAATCGATAAAATCACTAAATATTATAGGAATCGATTCCATAAGAAAATACTATATTTTTCAATAAAAGTCCGAACACGCTCCTAAGTCCAAAATCACCATACGGAGCTATTGGAACCGTCAAATCCCAATTCCGGGGTCGTTTTCTCAAAATGTTGACCAAAGTCAAACTTAGCATTTTAAGGCCAACTTAAGGAACCAAGTGTTCCGATTTCAACCCGAACACTTCCAAATCCCGAACCAACCATCCCCGCAAGTCATAAATTAATAAAAGCACATACATGAAGTTTTGTTTAGGGGAACAAGGTTCTAAAAGTCAAAATGAACGGTTGGGTCATTACATTCTCCACCCCTTAAACAAACGTTCGTCCTCGAACGAGTTTAGAATTGTACCCGGAGTGCTGAATAAGTGTGGATATCTGCTCCGCATATTTTCCTCGGCCTCCCAAGTCGCTTCCTCGACTGGTTGGCCCCTCAACTGGACTTTTACTACAGAAATCCTCTTGGACCTCAACTGGCGAACCTGTTTATCAACAATGGCAACTGGTCCTTCTTAATAGCCCAAACTATTATCTAGTTGAATTGTGCTAAAATTTAACACATGTGATAGGTCGGCATAATACTTCCGGAGCATAGATACATGGAAAACCGAATGAACTTCTGATAGGCTGGGAGGCAAGGCAAGCTCGTAATCAACCTCCCCAACTTGTCTCAACACCTCAAATGGGCCTATAAACCTTGGGCTCAACTTCCCCTTTTCCCCAAATCTCATGATTCCTTTCATCGACGAAACCTTCAAGAGAAATTTTTCACCCATCATAAAGGATAAATCACGTGCTTTCTAATCTGCGTAGCTCTTCTGTCTGGACTGCGCTGTACAAAGTCGCTCCTAAATTAACTTTACCTTTTTCAAGGAATCTTCCACCAAATCAGTACCATATAATTTAGCCTCACCGGGCTCAAACCATCCGATGGGCGAACGACATCGCCGACCATATAAAGCCTCAAATGGAGCCATCTCGATGCTGGATTGGTAACTGTTATTATAAGAAAACTCGGCCAAAGGCAAGAAACGATCCCGCTGGCCTCCAAAGTCAATCACACATGCCCTGAGCATATCCTCCAAAATCTGAATTGTCCGCTCTGACTGCCCGTCGGTCTGCGAATGAAAGGCTGTGCTGAGCTCTACACGGGTCCCCAATTCACTATGTACTGCTCCCAGAAATGTGAAGTAAACTGAGGGCCTCTATCTGATATGATAGAAATTGGCACATCGTGCAACCGAACTATCTTCTGAATATAAATCTGGGACAACCTCTCTGAAGTATATGTAGTCACAACCGGAATAAAGTGTGCCAACTTGGTCAACCTGTCAGCAATGACCCAAACTGCATCAAACTTTAGCAAGATCCGCGGCAACCCAACTACAAAGTTCATAGTGATACATTCCCATTTCCACTCCGGTATAGTCATCTGCTGAAGTAGGCCACCTAGCCTCTGGTGCTCATATTTAACTTGCTGGCAATTTAGACACCTAGCTACATACTCAACTATGTCTCTTTTAATTCGTCTCCACCAATAATGCTGCCTCAAGTCGCGTTACATCTTCGTAGCACCTAGATGAATAGAATATCGAGAATTGTGTGTCTCCTCTAGGATCTTTTTCCTCAGTCCATCCACATTAGGAACACATAGATGATCCTGGAGTCGCAGAACACCATCCGCTCCAATAGTAACTTCCTTGGCACCACCCCGTAGTACCGTTTCTCGAAGAACCTTTAAGTGTGGATCATCATATTTGCGAGCCTTGATCTGTTCAAATAGTGAAGACTGAGCTACAACACATGCAAGAACTCGGTTGGGCTTTGGAATATCCAGCCGCACAAGTCTGTTGGCTAAGGGCTGGATATCCAAAGTTAATGGCCTCTCCTCTGCTGAAATGAAAGTCAAACTACCCATACTCTCTGCCTTTCTACTCAAGGCATCTGCAACCACATTTGCTTTGCCCGGATAATATAGGATAGTAATATCATAATCTTTCAGTAACTCCAGCCATCTGCGTTGCTTCAAATTTAGGTCCCTCTGCTTGAACAAATGATGCAAACTGCGATGATCAATGTAAACTTCACAAGACACCCCATAAAGATAATGCCTCCAAATCTTAAGAGCGTGAACAATCGCAGCTAACTTAAAATCATGCACCAGATAATTCTTCTTGTGGGACTTTAGCTGATATGAAGCATATGCAATAACTCACCCTTTTTGCATTAATACACAACCCAAGCCAACACGTGAAGCGTCACAATACACTGTATACATTCCCGAACCGAAAGGTAAAACTAACACTGGTGCTGTAGTCAATGCTGTTTTGAGCTTCTAAAAGCTCACCTCACAATCATCGGACCATCGAAACGTAGCACCCTTCTGGGTTAATTTGGTCAAAGGTGCTGCAATAGATGCAAAATCTTCCACGAACCGACGATAATAACCTGCTAAACCTAGGAAACTCCTGATCTCAGTCGTCGAAGTGGGATGATGCCAATTCTGAACTGCCTACAATCTTTTTGGGGTCAACCTTAATACCCTCGCCCGATACAATATGCCCCAAAAATGCTACAGACTCTAGACAGAACTCACATTTGGAGAACTTAGCGTATAACTTTTGTTCTCGTAGCGTCTAAAGCACCACTCTCATATGCTGCTCGTGCTCCTCCTTACTGCGCGAGTAGATCAAGATATCATCAATGAAGCCAATGACAAACGAATCAATGTATGGCCTAAATACCCTATTCACCAAATCTATAAACGCTGCTGGGGCATTAGATAAACCAAAGGACATCACCAGAAACTCATAATGACCATATCTAGTCCGGAAAGCAGTCTTCGGAGCATCCGAATCTCAAATCTTCAACTGATGGTACCCCGACCTCAAGTCGATCTTAGAGAACACCCTAGCACCCTGCAACTGGTCAAATAGATCATCAATACACGACAATGGGTACTTGTTCTTAATTGTGATTTTATTCAATTGACGATAATCAATACACATTCGCGTTGTTCCATCCCTCTTCTTCACAAATAATATCGGTGCACCCCAAGGCGATACACTTGGTCTGACGAACCTTTTGGCTAGTAACTCCTCAAGCTGTTCTTTCAATTCTTTCAATTCTTTCGGAGCCATGCGATTCGGTGGGATAGATATATTCTGGGTATCTGGAGCCAAATCAATATAAAATCAATATCACGATCAGGTGGCATACCTGGAAGATCTGAAGGAAATACATCAGAGAACTCCCGAACTACAGGTACTGAATCAATAGTCGAAGTCTCTGCAGTAGTATCCTGCACATAGGCTAGATAATCTAAACAACCCTTCTCAACCATGTGTTGAGCCTTCATAAAAGAAATAACCCGATTAAACGCACTAACAGACGAACCCTTTCACTCCAGCCTAGGCAATGCTGGAATAGCCAAAGTAACAGTCTTGGCATGACAATCTAGAATATCATGATATGGAGATAACCAGTCTAGTTTCAAAATCGGTCATCTAAAGCAATAGGAGATCTGCTCTAGTTTCATAACCACAGAATGTAATAATACATGACCAGTAGGTTCGATTCACAATAACAGAATCGCCCACATGAGTGGACACATAAACTGGAGTACTCAAGGACTCACGAGTAACACCCAGAAATTGAGCAAATAGAGAGGGCACATATAAATATATAGATCCAGGATCAAATAATACGAAAGCATCTTTGCCGCAAACAGAAATAATACCTGTAATCACGGCATCTGAGGCATCTGCATTCGGTCTGGCCGAAAAAGCATAGAACCAAGCTGGAGTGCTAACTGGCTGGCCTCCGCCTGGCTGACCTCCACCTCTAGGACGGCCCCAACCCACATGTACTCCACCTCTTTGTGGTCGGACTACTGGGGGAGAAACTGGTGCGGTAATCATAGGCTGCTGACCCTGCTGCACTGGTCTACCCCGAAGCCTGGGGCAAAATCTCTGTATATGATTGGGATTCCCTCACTCGTAATAACTCTTCGGCACAATGGGCTGCTGACTAAGAATCTGGCCCTGGTGACCTAAATACCCACTGGAAGAACCTAGAATAGATGGCGAGCGATAAGAACTCTCTGGTATAGCACTAAAATAAAGTCGCACTGGAGGACCCAGAGGAGGCGGTGGTGATGGATATGGGGACCTACTGGACTGCCCTCTCACAAATTGACCTCTGCCCCAAAATGGAGCACCTCTAAACTCTCTAGAATACCTAAACCGCTTATCTCTAGTAACCTGCTCTCGGCTACACTGACGCACACACTCAATCCTCCGGGCTATCTCCACGACTAGCTTATAAGAAGTACCCATCTTAACCTCTCGAGCCATAGTGGCCTGAATGCTAGTATGTAAACCCGCAACAAACCTCCGTACTCTCTCCGCCTCAGTAGGGAGTATCATAAGTGCATGGCGAGATAACTCAGAGAACCTCGTCTCATAATCGGTCGCTGACATCTGACCATGCTGAAGTTGCTCAAACTGAAATCGTAATTCTTCCCTCTGGGAGGGTGGAATATACCTATCCAGGAAGATACATGTGAACATATCCCAAGTCATGGGAGCAGAATCTGCTGGTCTACAAAGAAGATAAGACTTCCACCATCTACGGGCTCTGCTCTCTAGCTGAAAGGTAGCAAAGTCAACCTCATGTGACTCCAATATCCTCATATTGTACAGTCTATCCCTGCACCGATCAATGAAATCTTGGGGATCCTCATTTCTCTCACCCCCAAACACAGGAGGATGTAGTATAGTCCATCGGTCCAATAGTTTCTGCGGATCAGCGGCTGCAACTGACCTGGGCTCAGGTATAGCTGCTGCCACTGGCTGGGCTCCACCTACGGGTAGTGCACCTTGGGTCTGATATATAGCAGCTGCCTGCCCATGAGCCTGTGCGGTCGGATTCTGTGCTCCCCCGCCCACCTAAGATGTGGATGGGTCAGTCGGAAATAAACCGGCCCGAGTCATAGTGTCCATGAATCGCAGCATATGACCCATGACATCTTGGAATCCCGGTGCAGATGTGAAATCCACTTGAGCTGGCTCTGCCACAGACACCTCACCTTGTTCCTCAGTAATGAGATTCTCTGTAGGACCCACTGGCGGCATAACTGGAACAGGCCTGGGACGTCCTCGCCCCCTACCACGAGCTGGAGCCCTCCCTCGGCCTCTAGCAACTGGGGGAGTAGCTCTTCCCTGGTCTGGAACCTCATTAGAGTGCGTTCTCTCCATCTGCGAGAGAATAAGAGAAAGATATTTAATACTACATCAATTGCACTATGGAATATGAAGAAAGGTAGTTTCCTAACACCCTATAGCCTCTCGAAGATAAGTATAGACGTCTCTGTACCGATCCGCAAGACTCTATTAGGTCTGCTCATAACTTGTGAGACCTACGTGAACCTAGTGCTCTGATACCATGTTGTCACGACCCAATTTCACCTAAAGGTCGTGATGGCTCCCAACACTACAGTTAGGCAAGCCAACTAATAAGTTAATCATATATCAATTATTTTCAGAATAATTTTCTAAGTAATTTGATTATATTTCTAGCAATATTAAAGAAAATAAAATAAAAATCGATTAATTTAAATTCAAGAAATAATACAAATCCAAATTCTACTAGTGTATGTGCCAAGATCTGGTGTCACAAGTGTATGAGCATCTAGTAGATTATACAAAAATTATAAATACTGTCTGGAATGAAATAGACAGAATAAAAGTTCAGAAAAAAGCACTAGTTGCTGCAAAACGGCTAGAAAGCAGCTCGCCACTAAGCCTCCGGATAACGCGGGTGTGCGCCAATAGGTCCAACGATAGCACTTGTCTCAGGTCCTGCACAAAAAGTGCAGCAAGTATAGCATGAGTACGTAAACAACGTGTACCAAGTAAGTATCAAGCCTAATCTCGAAAAGGTAGAGACGAGATGGCCGACTTTGACACTCACTATGGGTCAATAATAATAATTGAATAAAACTAGAATATCTAAATCAACATGATTCACAGAGTTAACAATAACTTATTTAACTAGCAGAAATAATTGAATTCCTTCAAATGCAATAATTTCCAAACTATTAATTAAATTCACAAAATGTAATTGAAATGCCAAGGTATTGTATAATTATTATTAGGCACGATTTCTGCCGAGGTCGTACGGCCCGATCCAGAGTGTCGTGTACACTGTCGAGGGACGTGCGGCGTGATCCATAGATGCATCTATCCCGCCGAGGCGTTCGGCCCGCTCCACAAGAAAGAAGGACATTTTCTTATGTACCTCCTGAAGGAGAGTATATTTATTATAAGATCAATTCGAGAGGATGAACAATTTCTTTTAGCAATTAATTAATTTAAATAGAAAATTAAGCATATGAAATTTTTATCTTTTAATATCTTTCCCTAACAATTCACTATATATATATATATATATATATATATATATATATATATATATATATATCAATTAATTTTAATTAAACAAAGAATACAATTTTCACAAGTAATTTATGATTTGAATCCTAAACTACTCGAACTTTTTGCATAAATAGTAGCTACGCACGGACTCTCGTCACCTCGTGCGTACGTAGCCCCCAACTCTGTCTGGCTCGAATCTAGCCAAAATAAATCGATAAAATCACTAAATATTATAGGAATCGATTTCATAAGAAAATACTACATTTTTCAATAAAAATCCGAACACGCTCCTAAGTCCAAAATCACCATACGGAGCTATTGGAACCGTCAAATCCCGATTCCAGGGTCGTTTTCTCAAAATGTTGATCGAAATCAAACTTAACATTTTAAGGCCAACTTAAGAAACTAAGTGTTCCGATTTCAACCCGAACACTTTCAAATCCCGAACCAACCATCCCCGTAAGTCATAAATTAATAAAAGCACATACAGAGAGTTTTATTTAGGGGAACGGGGTTTTAAAAGTCAAAATGACCGATTGGGTCATTACATTTTTAATCTTCGAAATGCCATTATTAAGTATACAAAAAGTGATGATGTTATTTTGATTGATAAGACGGGAAGGATAAAAAGTAAGCTTGAGAAATATTGGGGTAAGTTTGAGGATATGAATATGTTGTTACTTGTTGCTGTTGTGTTGGATCCTAGATACAAGATTAAGTATGTTAGCTTCATTCTTACCGATACATATGGTTCTTTGTTGGGAAGATTGAAGTCTGAATATGTCCTAAGTGTTTTGACTCACTTATATAATAACTATTACGATTCTTTCTCTGAGGCTTCTTATGACAATATTGGAGGTTATATTAGTATGAGTGAAGCTGGTGATCTGTTGTAATCTAAGTGGGAGAAGCTTTTGGAAGATGAGGGAGATATTAAAAAAGAAGTCTGATCTTGAGATATACTTGATGGATGACGTGGTGAAGACCAAGAATTTTAATATCTTGGCATGGTGGAAAACGTCATCTAGTAAATATCCAATAGTTTCAAAGATTGCAAGGGATGTTCTTTCTATTCCTATTTCTACTGTTGCATCTGAGTCGGCTTTTAGTACAGGTGGTCGAGTTCTTGATTCTTATCGGAGTTCTTTATCACCAAAAACAGTAAAAACTCTTATTTGTACTCAACAATGGATACGGTCACCTTCCAAGGAATATAAATTTGAAGACATTTTGGAGGAAGTCCAGAAAATTGAGCAAGTTGAAGAAGGTAATAATTTATCTTCGATTCATAATGAATATAGTTATTTTTGTGTATTACTTAATATTAAATATATTAATTATTTTTTTTATTTCAGAATATCCAGACTTGCCTTTGGGGATTGATTAGAGAGGTAGTTAACTATAATTTTCTCCCGGACTACTTTTGAAATCTTGACTACTTAAAGGTAATTAAAAGAGCATCTATTAGTTTCTTTACTTTTGTCTATAACCTTTCTGTTGAGCCTAAAATATTTGATTATTTACTAATATTTAAGGTATTACAAATGATTATCCCAAGGAAAAGGATGGAACTGTAATGAATCTCCCTAAGATTGGAATTTGGGTCATTGTGCCTTTACTAACATTCTGGAACATGCTCCTCTGGATTAAGATGCCCAACTTTTTAAAGTTTAATATATTCTCTTTTTGTTTATTTTCTATGACTCTTGGCGGTAGTGTCTACTATTAAAATGTTGGTGATAATTCATATGTAGAGTGCAATATAATTTGCAGTTTATCTTTTTGGTAGTCTATTGACTCTTAGATGTAATTCTATGACTCTTAGTTGTAACTATTGTTGGGCTTAGGCCTTTTTGAAAGATTTCATTAGAGATAGAAGAATACGATGATAATTGGTATCAAAGATTAAAGGAAGGTTATGTCAAGAAAATGATTTCAGGTAAAGTTTATCATTGTCCATTCTATACCGGAAGAAAAAGAAGCAAGCCTACAACATTAAAAATCTTGTGCAACATTCTTCAGGAGTGAGCAAAGGCTCAAAAGAAAGGTACTAAAGAAATATTTTGGAGTATAAGTTTATAAAAAAAAACCAAAAAATCCGAGAAACTCGAGATTAAAAAACCCGATTTTTGTTGGTTTGGTTTGATCTATAGATTTAAAAACTCGATATAGTTGATTTGATTTGATTTTGATAAAAAACGAACCAACCTGGTCTATATACACCCCTGGAGAGGAGAGGTGGAAGAAAGGGCTCGTACTTTATAGTAATGGATATAGACCCTTTTCTAATTTAAAGAGCTATCCTTTGTTGTATTCCAATTTGCACCACTTTCCTTAGTCTTTAGGCTTTCATTCCATTAGAAAGTTTACTTTTTCCAATTCCAGATTTTCTCATAATGGGTGCCGAGGGTTTTTCGGAGCCGAGGGTATTTCGGAAATTGCCTCTCTATCTCCGAAGTAGGGGTAATGTCTGCGTACACACTACCCTCTCAAGATCTCACACATGAGATATTACTGAGTTGTTGTTGTTATTGTTGGGAATACAAGGTCAATGGAAGAAATCATGGTAAATGTTATATCAGAACTTTTCACAAAGAGCAGTAAAGGAAAAACATTGAAGTTGTAGTTTTAACAGGTAAGTACCTTTTGTTTTTCTTTTTTACTTTCATATGAGTATTCACCAAATTGTATTGTTTATGCAAGTTTTAGTTAAGTAACACTCCCTATACTCTTTTGATATGAAATAGTGCCTTATTATTTTTTTTCTTCAATAATCACCAATCGGTGAATCAATGTATATTATCCAGAAATCAATTGGTAAACTTTTGGTTTGAGCCTTTGAGGCAATTCAACAACATTATGAATGAATGTATATTGTTCAAAGGCCACAAAGTAGCCACATTCTTCAGTGCCTAAATAGAAATATTTGCATCATATCATCCACTAATTGTTGGCAAATTCAGTTTACAATCGAGCCATGCATATATCTAACTTAGAAGATTAACCAGTAATATAGAAAAGAATAAATTAAATAAAAAGAAAACTCTCATATTCATAAAATGAAATCTAAAATTTGAGCAGAAACTGATACAACATGTGCAAGGATGGCCCAGTTTCAAACTTACAAGATTACACAAAAAAATAATTTCGACAAATAAAAAAGAAAGACCAAATTTTCAGTTCATGTATGTTGTATTGAGTTTTATCATCACCACATTATAACAAAGTAAATACAACTACACATAATGGTAAATCAAAAATAAATTTTAACCAACTATGAAAATGTAATACTGAATTTGTTGACCGTATACAAATACAAACTATAATCGTGACCGAAGTAGAAGATAACTACTAATGAAATATTTTTTTCTCTCATATTTCTACTTCATCACTAGAAAATAAAGTATATCCTTTCATCAGTTTGAGTTTTCATTTTCCCCTTCAATTTTCATGTTATTCATTATACTCGTGTTTTAATATTATCTATACCGTTTAAAAGCGTTTGTACGTATTAGTATAAGACAGTGGCGGATGCACATGAGCACTTGTGGATGCTTAAGCACCCATTAACTTTGACCATATTTAGTAAATTACATAGACAATTGTACAAATATTTAGATAAATATTGAGTTAGCACCCATAAATATATTCATTTTTCCTCTTTTTTTGGAGTCTTTATCGGCGAGCATCCATAACTTTAAAATCCTAGATCCGCCACTAATATGAGATACACGTGCAACACAAGACCTTGAACTATTAATAGCAGTACACTCATCTACCCATTGTGTATGGGTCATCAAACCACGGTTCATGCCGTTTGCATATTCAACCAATGACTTAATGTAAATACGAGCTTCTGGTCAAGTCAAACGATATACGATTGAGAGTCTAACAAACTACCAGCTACGTACTTTGAGATTCTTTCAACCACATCATGTAAGTAACATTTCTATAATTATTCTCTTTAAAATATACCAAATAACCAAAAAGCAAAATACAACACATAACTTAAGTGGAATAACTTTTTTGCCTGGTTATTTTCACCTTCCTCCTGGTAGCCCATAATTTCGCACTAAGCAGACATAGGAAATAATGGAAGTAGAGAGTGATCATGGTTCAGTTTAGGAGTTTTTCCCTTAAAAAAATCTAACCAATTAACTCATTTTTTTAAATATTGAAATCAAACCAAACCAATTAAGTCGATTTTTTAATCGATTATATGTATATCAATTTTTATCTATTTATTATTATTATTTTTTAAAATATAAGACATACACGACCAAATACATATTCCAATAATTACATTCGAATATAACACTATCAAAATAATTATTCTTTGAGAAAATCGGCCATTTACCATGATATATCAGATAATTAAATTATATAGTGATGAATAATTTAAGAACTTAATTAAAGTTAATTAATTTTTAACATGAAATAAATTCTTGGACTTAGCAAAATAAAACTACCAATCAAATTAGAATGTAAAGACAAAGAACTAGATTATTATAATGAACTGGAACCAGACTACCAACTAAGAGTGCAAACCATTAATATATACCATAAATTAAATTTTTTATACAAAATGTATGTATATAATACATATGTGTGTAATAATAAGTTTTAAATGAGTATTTTATAGTTGGTTCAGTTCGATTTTTTCGATTATATTTTGCTTAAACTAACCAAATCAAATTTAGTTAGTTTTCAAAAATCAAAATCAAAATAAAATCAAACCAAAAAGTTGTTAGCTATTTTTATCATTTTGATTCGGTTTTCGATTCGGTTCGAGTTTTTGTTTTTTCCGGAGCACCACTATATGGAAGTGTGCAAAAGATGCAAGACTAAAGTATAATTATGAAGAGGTGGGAGGAATTAGTGCAAATATGGAAGTTACAGGGGCAGTACAGACTGTACAGTGTACAGCGGTAGTACTCAGTAGTAAGAAAACAGGTGGCACTATTGTGAGAGCCGGCTTTATTATTGACTTATATAACAGCAACAAAGAGGGAAGACGACGAAGAATCTTCCATTTAATACGGTACGAACGATGTGTGAAAATAATTTGTCGTTGTAAAAGGATCCTTTCAGTAAATGTAATTAAATTTCATTGGTCAAAACTTTTTCTTTAATTAGTCACAAAAAAAAGAGATTCTCTTTTACTTTAATTTGCTGAATATTAAGTTCACGGTAAATAATTTACTTTATTTATTTGAAGCAAATTAAAGAAAATATCCATCTCTACTTTTTGATATCATTTTATGTAATACTACAAAATCAAATAATTTTATTAACTAAAACCTTTTAAAATAAGTTTTAAAAATATTTTAAATATAAAAGACTGTAATTTATAGCATCTTAATTAATGTATCTTTTAAGTACGATGAAGGAGCAAAGAGTGAACATATTTTGTGGGCTTTTTTCATTTTTAGTCCATGGCAGAAACTAATTATATTCAGTAGCCGAAAACATGTATAAAATTTGTATAATTTTAGTATATAACATACATAATGTATATATATATAAAAAATATATATTTTTACGGTTATTATTTTAAAAGCGGATATATTGTGTCATTTTTTCATATTTTATTTTATTTACACATATGAACACACACATATGCTAGAAAAGAAAATGTTACGGTCTAGAGACTTTTGTTCGACTTAACATACCTAATTATTTATCATTAGATGGACGAGCTTAGTGGGAAAACATGCTGTATATATGTGTATCTTTTATCTTTACGCAACAGACGACCAAAATGATTATAATATATAGATATTAATTAACTTTACACGTATATATGGTTATTTCGTTATCCATTGATTATGATATATAGATATTTCCTTAAGCTTTTCTAAAAGTGATCATAGTCATTTTCTAAATGAATCATAGACCAATTATGAGAATTCGGAAACCTTGTATCAACATCAACTTCTGAATGTTCAAAGATTGACATGAACTTCAACCAGCTGGCATGCTTCCTATATGATATCGTTGCAGTAAAATAAGAAAAGTCTTGTTATTAATTGCCGTTTGTAATTAAAAAAAAAGAGAAGAAGAATAAAAAGAAACCTTAATAGTTCTAATGTCTGACGGTACTCTTTAGGGATGGCCATGGCGCGGGTGCGAATGCGGATGCGGATGCGGATGCGGATGCGGTGCGGGTCTAAGTCTGCGGGCGGTTGCGGGAAAATAATTGCGGGGCAAGTGCGGTGTGGATTAAAATAAATTATTTAAAATTTTAACGGGTGCGGGGTGGTTGCGGGCTTTACTTTTTTGTACCAGCTCCATTTCTTTTAAATGCACTAACTTTGAGGTTTCACTCGACCACTTTCGTTCGACTCTGTCTTTCCACTCTCGTTATCTCAATTTAGCTTTGTTTTTTACTGGTTTTGGCCATTTCAACTTATAATTTTCATATATAATTAATGTTACTCTGTTTCAGTTATTTGTTGTAAGTATTTATTTGATTAATACTTATCCAATATCAGGAAAACGAATCTGCACAAGTACCCACACCAACTTGGAGAAGCTAAAGTAATTAATTTACTCAATGACAATTTGAGTTGCATTGCTAACAGAGTTGATTAATTTTGTAAAAATAAATTCCTTCCTCAGCAAACTATACTTATGGATTATTTGTAAGGTAGTTAATATTCAAAATCTCGAAGTAAAATCGATCACATCTCTAACTCATTTTACACGACTTGGTTCCTTCAGTGAAGACAGAGTACTCTGATCATAGATAATTGCAATCGTTATTATATAAACTTGATAGTAGGCTATATTCATACAATTTAGACACTACTTACACTCTAATTTAGCCGCACTTTATTGATATTTAAATGCTAAAAGATAACAAAATGCTCTAATAAAGAGTTTGATGCTTTGCAGGAGCTACTCCGAGCTAGGAGGGAGCTAATGAGTGTTTTGGAGTCAACATGGAATGTGAAAGGGCAATCGAAGGTTAGCCCGGTCGAAAAGGAGCGAGAAAAGCAAGCGAAACAAACCCTCCAGATACGCGGCCGTGGAGTGGGCCGAGAACTGGTCCACGAACTCAAGGCAGTGAGGCAGTCCAAATCCGCGGCCGGATCCGCAGTCGAATCCGCGGCCGCGGACGGGCGGACGAAAGCCAAACACGCAGGGTTAATTATGTAATTTTCTAGACGACTAACCTAAATCTATATGAAACCTAAACTCGCCCAGAAGTGGGAGATAGCTGTTTTTAGAAGATTTTAGAGGCAAGAACGAGGGGGAGAAGACGGATAAATTCTTAAGAGTTTTCATCATCTTCTTGATACTTCTATTTGTTGATTATGAATTATTTTAGTGATTTGTTTTCCATTAGCATGAGTAGCTAAATCTGTTATCTAGGGTTGATGGAACCAATTGTTGGATGAAGTCTTGACTCTATTTTGTTATAATTGAGCCGTATTTGTTCTATAATTGTTCAATTACGTATTGTATTGTGGTTAATTGAAAGGGCCTTCGATTAATCGTGTCTATTCACCTTGTATTGCTTGAGAAAGAACAGTTGGTTAGATTGTTATTGAACAACACCACTTTAGGGGAAGTTAAGAGATTAATTACTTGAATTTAAAAGTAGGGTTAGAAATAACGAAATTTTGGTGGGATGATTCTGAGTTGCATAAATTATTAACTAGAGTAGTTCGAGAGAATGCTTCTAGTAAATTATCGTAATTGATCGAAAGGTAATTACGGTAGCCCGGAACTCATAATCCTCATAGAGTATTACGGCGAGATTATAGCTAAAGAGTTGAGAATTAATCCGACAATTGAGGAAATCAATACCCCTAGATCCTTTTACCCTTGAATTCAATTTTAGTCTTGATTATTGCTACTTTTATTGTCATTTTTCCTTGGCTAAATAAATTCCACTGATTATTCATAAAACTATTGCATCTAGAAGTTATCTGAGCTTATCATTAACATTATTTAAGGTTGTAGTAAATAGGTTAGTTTCTTGTGGGATTCGACTCCAGACTTGAACCGAGTTATATTTGCAGCGACTGCTTAGTCCTTCTTACAAGGCATAGTTGGGCGTGATCAAATTTTGGCGCCGTTGTCGGGGAACTAACAGTGTTATTTATTACAACTTAGAAGAATTACTAGGATTCTTAGTTTGGATCAATTTCCTACGGTGTTTAAATTTTTTTTTTATTGAAATTCTCAGGTTTGAATTCTCCTGTGACTCAGGTGTATGCCTAGAAGCTCTTCGAGGGCTGGTGAACTTTTTGAAGGACTTTTAGACCCTGAGAAAGTATTCAGGGCATTAAATCGAGCCAACAAGAAGAACAAACAGTTACAACAAAAACACACACTCGAAATTAAAATGGACAACGTGGACGATTCCAACGAAAATAATCGAAATAATCGGGTTGACCCAAACAATGGAGTGGTGGCACCTCTTGTGCCAGAAGCTACTCTATATGATTGGGCATAACCAACTGCTGATAACTTAGCCACCGCCATTGTTGTACCTCAGATACAAGCGGAGACATTCTAGATCACCAACAACATGCTGCATCTATTGCAAAATAAGGGACTGTTCTCCGGGTCATACATTGAAGACCCACAACAACATCTGAAGAACTTTCTATCAATATGTGTGACCCAAAGACAACCGAATGTGACTCCTGAAGCCATCAAGCTATTACTGTTTCCATTCTCTATGACTGGAGAGGCTCAAACTTGGCTGAATTCACTCCCAATAAACTCCATTGCCACTTGGGAAGAATTAGTCAAACAGTTCTTAAACAAGTTTTATCCTCCCAACAAGACTGCAAGGCAGATTGATGAGATATTGCAGTTCAGACAAAAACCAACTGAGTCCTTGCAAGAAACTTGGGAGAGGTCAAGGGTATGCTAGTGAAGTGTCCACACCATGGCATTCTAGATCAGATGCTGGGACAGAGATTCTACATGGGTTTAGCAAATAGTTTGAAGGCCAATATAGACGCTTCAATTGGGGGTACATTTTTGAGTAAGACATTCACAGAGTGCAAGATTCTTCTTGACAAGATGGCTCAAAATTCATGCTGGATGGCTAGATGTACGACACTTACACCAATAGTGCATTCTGTTGCTCTTGACCCAAACAATTCCCATGCAGAGAACATATCCACTCTTATGACTCAGATGAGCATACTGACAAAGAAAATTGATGAGATGGGTATAAAGCAAGTGCATATTGCTGATATAACGAATGGAGGATTGTGCACTCCTTGCATAAACCAGTCATATATGTACTCGTGGAGTGGAGAGAATGACAATCAGGGCTTCAGAGAAGGCATGAATTATGTCAATAATTTTGGAGGTCAGAGGCAAGGTGGGCAACAATGGGGACTAGCACCAAACAAGCAGTACAGACCCAACCTACCACAACACAACCCCAATTCTGGAGGCGCACGACCACAAGGTCAAGTTGTGCCTTATCAAAGGCAGCAGGGCTATAATCAGCAGTACCAGCAACAGTTGGCCTACCAACCACCTCATCAACAATAGGACAACAATATGGTAAAAGTCAGGGGTATGCTGCAACAACTCATTGGAACAAATGGTAAGATGCAAGAAAAGTTAGCAGCACATGATTTAACAATCAAAGGCATTGAAACTCAACTGGGACAACTGTCTATGGCCTTGAACAATCGCCCCTAAGGAACATTGCCTGCAGATACAAATATTAACCCAAAGGAACAGAACCCAAATCAGCTAATGGCAGTGAGTCTCGGGAATGGAAGAGATTTAGATAGAGAGCAAGAAGTTGCTCAATTTAGGAGAGAGACTACGCTAACTACTCCAGTTATATTAGAGGCAGATGAGACAGCAGAGCTCATCGAGGTTGTAATTGAACAAGCACAGGTTGACAAAGGTAAGGAGAAGGACGGTGAACAAGTCTCAAAACAGGTGGCACCTCTTGTGCCAGAAGGTTCCAACAAAGAAAAGACATCAAGTAATGGACAGAGATTGATTCCTGCACAATTCCCTCAGAGATTGGCAAAACAAAAGAAAGATGATCAATACAGGAAATTCATGAAAATGCTTCGACAGATTCAATTGATTATTCCACTGATGGATGCTTTCAGGGAAATGCTAGGGTATGCAAAAATGATGAAGGACCTGATGTCGCAGAAATTTGACTTTCAGGACCTGTCCACTGTAACTCTGACACAGACCTGCAGCGTGGTAGTGACAAAACCTATGGCCCAAAAGGTGTCTGATCCAGGTAGCTTCACTATCCCATGCACTATTGGGAGTTATGCTGTTGCTAAAGCATTGTGTGACTTGGGAGCCAGCATAAACTTGATGCCCTTGTCAATCTATACGAAACTGGGCATTGGCAGAGCTAGACCGACCTCAATGTTACTGCAACTGGCTGATCGCACAGTCAAAATACCGACATGAATTCTTGATGATGTGCTTGTGCAAGTGGGGAAATTTGTATTTCCTGCAGACTTTGTTATTCTTGATTGTTAGGTGGATGAAGAGATACCCATCATTCTGGGAAGGCCATTCTTAGCCACTGGGAGAGCATTAATTGATTATGAGACTGGAGAGTTGAAAATGAGGTTGAACAATGAAGAAATAATATTCAACGTTCAACAATCCATGAGGATACCTAGTGAATTTGCAAACTGCTCACTAGTGGAGGTCGTAGATGTGATACTGCAAGAAGAGGACGAGACCTTTAATATCAAGGATCCACTAGAAGCCTGCTTGATGAATTTGGAAGAGATGGACGGTGAAGGGTTGGTAGAGTGGGTCATGGCTCTCGAAGGTCAAGGATTCTAGAAAAGGGAACCTCAGTTCGAGCCCCTACGCTTAGAAGAGAGAGAAACACCACCTGCAAAACCATCAATAGAGGAGCCACCACAGCTGGACCTGAACCGCTTCCAGCCCACCTCACGTACGCTTTCTTGGGGCCTAATTCTACTTTGCCTGTTATTATATCATCTAGTTTGCTAGCTGTGTAGGTAGAGCAACTATTGAAGGTATTGCAAGAATGTAAGACTGCCATTGGTTGGACCATGGCAGACATAAAGGGTATCAGCCCAGCCTTTTGCATGCACAAGATTCTTTTGGAAGAAGGGCACAAACCTTCCAGGGAACATCAACGACGTCTGAACCCAAATATGAAAAAAGTAGTAAAGAAGGAAGTGATCAAGTGGCTGGATGCGGGTATCATCTTCCCCATCTCTGACAACCACTGGGTCAGTCCTGTCCAATGTGTGCCGAAAAAGGGAGGAATGATGGTCGTACAAAATGAGAATAATGAGTTGATCTCGATTCGTACAGTCACGGGGTGGCGGATTTGCATGGACTATCGGAAACTGAACATAGCCACTCGAAAGGACCATTTCCCATTGCCTTTCATTGACCAAATGTTGGACGGGTTAGTTGGGCGGTCCCACTTCTATTTCTTGGATGGATATTCGGGGTATAACCAGATCTCAATAGCCCCGGAAGACAGAGAGAAAACATCCTTCACTTGTCCATATGGCATCTTTGCCTTTCGGAGAATGCCCTTTGGACTTTGCAATGCACCGGCTATATTCCAGTGGTGCATGTTAGCCATTTTCACTGACATGGTAGAGGATATTATGGAGGTGTTTGTGGATAATTTCTCCGTGGTGGGGTATTCATTCGAAGATTGTCTTCACAATTTAAGAAGAGTGCTCAAAAGATGTGTGAAGACAAATTTGGTGCTGAATTGGAAAAAGTTCCATTTTTATGGTACAAGAAGGAATAGTTTTGGGGCATCGAGTGTCCAGTAAGGGAATTGAGGTCGACCATGCTAAAGTTGATGTGATTGAGAAATTGTCACCGCCCACTTCGGTCAAGGCAGTGAGAAGTTTCATTGGGCAAGCCGGGTTCTACAGGCAATTCATAGAAGATTTTTCCAAAATTGCTAAACCTTTATGTAAACTTCTTGAAAAGGATCAGCCCTTTGTGTTTTCTAATGATTGCAGGTTGGCATTTGAGGAGCTGAAGAAGAGACTGATAACTGCACCCATCATTGTTGCACCCAACTGGGAGCAACCATTCGAGCTCATGTGCGACGCCAGTGATTATGCTATAGGAACAGTCTTGGGGTAGCGAAAAGATAAGATGATGCACCCGATTTACTATGAAAGTAGGACGCTCAGCGGTGCACAGCTCAATTACACTGTAACAGAAAAGGAAATGCTGGCTGTAGTGTTTGCCTTCGACAAATTCAGGTCGTACTTAATTGGTTCAAAAGTTATTGTTTATACTGACCATGCAGCAATTAGGTACTTGATAGCAAAGAAGGAGTTAAAGCCACGCTTGATTCGCCGGGTTCTTTTGCTACAAGAATTCGATCTGGAAATTCGTGACAGAAAGGGGACAGACAATCAAGTGGCAGACCACCTCTCAAGATTGGAAGGAGCTGAAAAGAGAATGGAGGTTGAAGACATAACAGAGATATTCCCGGATGAACAGTCACTTGCTGTGACAATGGAGGAGACGCCCTGGTATGCTGATATTGCTAACTATTTAGCAAGCGGTATTGTACCTTATGAACTCTCCTCAATTCAAAAGAAAAAGTTCTTTCGCGACTGTCGAGCCTTTTATTGGGACGAACCTCTATTATTTAAAATATGTGTAGATAACATGATCCGGAGGTGTATCCCCGAGAAAGATCAACTTCTGTTTTGCAGGCTTACCATGCTTCACCAAATGGTGGACACTTTGGAGGAATTCGGACAGCAGCAAAAGTGTTGGAATCGGGATATTGGCCTACTCTATTCAAGGATGCCCATGCTTGGGTCAAAAGTTGCATGAATGCCAAAGGACAGGCAACATATCTCGCCATCATGAGATGCCGATGACAACAATTCAAGAGGTGGAGGTTTTTTACATGTGGGGGATCGACTTTATGGGGCCGTTCGTCAGCTCGTATGGTAACAAATATATATTGGTAGGGGTTGAATATGTCTTCAAGTCGGTCAAAGCAATGGCTCTCCCAACCAATAATGCAAAAGGGGTAACAAGTTTCCTAAAGAAAAACATCTTCACACGTTTTGGCACCCCGAGAGCTATAATCAGTTATGGTGGAACCCATTTTTACAATAGAGCGTTCGCACGTCTGTTGGAAAAGTATGGAGTTCGCCACAAAGTAGCCACACCGTATCACCCACAGACGAGCGGGCAAGTTGAAGTGTCCAATAGAGAAATTAAAAGTGTCCTGACAAAGACAGTGAATGCAACAAGGACCGATTGGGCGAAGAAGCTGGATGATACATTATGGGCATACCGCACAACATTCAAAACTCCAATTGATATGTCACCGTACAAGTTGGAGTTTGGAAAGGCATGCCACCTTCCGGAAGAGCTCGAACATAAAGCACTTTGGGCACTGCGGCAGCTGAATCTGGATATAGAGACCGCAGGCACCAGCAGAGTCACTGAGTTACATGAGTTCGAGGAATTCAGGTTCTATGCTTTTGAAAATGCCAGATTAAACAAAGAAAAGATGAAAATGATCCATGATAAGCACATCTTAGATCAGAACTTCAAGCCCAGAGATCTAGTGTTGTTATACAACTCGAGATTGAGGTTGTTTCCCGGTAAGTTAAAGTCCAGATGGTCAGGACCTTTCAGAGTGGTGCAAGTGTTCTCAAGCGGAGCTGTGGAGATTGAATCCGAATATGGGACAAACAAGTTCACGGTAAATGGGCAAAGGTTGAAACATTACCTTGGAATGGTCGAAGAGAAATGGGATAAAGTGGTGATAACTTTGGAAGAGACCCAGTACACGAACGAGGAGTGATAATGAAAGCCTGCGTCGTGCCGCGACGTTAAATCAAGCGCTTCCTGGGAGGCAACCCATGGTTTGTTTTAAATTGTCGTGTCGCGACGTTAACTTAGGCGCTTTTTGGGAGGCAACCCATTATTTTTCTTAATTTGTTTGTTGTAATTGATTTTGAACGACTTTGACCGACCTATTAGTGTGCAGGGCAAAGATCATGTCCATCGGAAGGATTCAGGGGTCGAAATTAACCCAAGACTAGGTAAAAAAAAATGCGGCAAACACAAAAATTGGCTGGAGACGGAGATCCGCGGCCGTGGATTGGACCGCAGATTTAGGCCTGTATTCTGCCCCTCGTCCGCGATCGCGGATTGGGCCGCGGATTTTGGGACCCCCTCTGCCCAGAATCCGCGGCCGCGGAAGCCCGGGCTTGTCTAGGTAAGTTTTTTTATTTTAATCCCCCACCCCCTTCTTTTCCTTAACCCAAACCCTCACTTGGGGCGCGGAAGCCCGGGCTTGTCTAGGTAAGTTTTTTTATTTTAATCCCCCAACCCCTTCTTTTCCTTAACCCAAACCCTCACTTTACCCACTTCTCTTCTTCCCTTCCTAACTCTAAGAACCCAAACCCCTCACTTCCCCCCACTTCTCTTCTTCCCTCCCTAACTTCAACAACCCAAACCCCTCACTCCCCCCCCCTCCCTCCCCCCCCCCCCCCCGCTTCTCTTCTTCCCTCCCTAACCTCAAGAACCCAAACCCTTCCTTTCCCCTATATTTTCCTTTTAACACAAGACTCTTCTCCTTCCTTCTCTTCTCCACTCAACCGATCTCCAACCTCCGTTCTTCTCAAGATCTCCAAGTAAGTACATGATTTTATTCCTCTTTCTTAGTATTTTTTTTAATTTTATTTTCCTTTTCTGTATAGGGTAGTAAAATCATAGGTACTTTTGTTTGGGATTTGGATTGTGGTTTATATGTGGTATATGGAGGCTATTTGAATTGAAGGAAGCCATTATTGGATTTGATTGGGTCTTTGGGTGACTTGGGGGTACATATGCACACTACCTGTTTGTTGATTTGCCTTAATGAGTGTTGAAGATAAATTGTGACCAATTGTGCGAGTGAAGTCTGAGTAACCGCCATTGGGACACATATTCCTCTATCCACTGATAGTAGTATTTATTGTGTAGGTAAAATGCAACCCTCAAGGAAGAGAGGCGCTACCGGGGCCTCATCAAGTGGTCATGGAGGCTCATCTCGGGGACGGGCACAGACCAGTGCAGCTCAATTTGATTGTACCAGGTTTGTCTCCAGAGCTGCCCAAGACCATTTCAGTTTGAAGGCCACTAAAAAACCTGTACCGAAAATGGGTATTAACAGGGCGTCCCTCCAGGATGAATGCCCTAATATGTATTGGGAGTTGATCAGGTGCAGATTGGACAGCTTTTTCGAAGAGCCGGAGGAGGGTAACTTGATGCTTGTTCGGGAGTTCTATGTCAACTGCCCCGAACATGAGGATAGAATATGCACTGTGCGACACACGAGGGTGGATGCCTCGTTAGAAGCCATCAGGAGAGTGTATCGATTGCCTGAATTCAATGGGGAGGAAGATTTCTATGATACTTACAGGAGAGAACCGATCACATGGAACAAGTTTTTCAGAACTATCTGTGCACCACACAAAGAGGTAGTGTGGGTTGTGCCGGGATCAAAACTACACTCTTCCTCACTCGCTTTTGAAGAAAAATGCTGGTTGTACATCATCAACAGTCGCTTACTGTCGTCCCACAACACCACAGAGGTAAATAGTCCGAGAGCAGCCTTGATATGGTGCTTCGTGAATGGCCACGACTTCGATGGGGCCAAGGTTCATCAGTCTGAGATGTTCGTCCGTTCAACACAGAAGAGGTATGGGTTCTTTTCCCCCACTCTGATCACTAGATTGTGCCGGGCAGCAAGGGTGCCTGAGAACCCAAATGCGGATGGCATGGTAAAGAAAGAAGCAAAGTTCCGGGTAGACAAAGTGACCATCGGGAAACACTCGGTGGCACCAGGAGCAGCTCATAGTGACGATTCTAATGCGTCGGAAGAGGGTGACGAAGGGCAAGAGGAGGTTGAACCTGCCTCACCCCCACAGGAACAAGCTGCAGTAGCTGAAGGACCATCCCAGGTCAGGTGTAGTACGCGAATGACAGCCCTAGAACAAGACATGGCCGGACTGCGCACCTCCGTCATGGAATTGGGGACCAGAGTTGATGCTTTGGCAAACCAAAATGCGAAGTCAGAAAAGAAAATCATGGGCTGGCTGCGTGCGCTGGGGAGAGCATGTCATCTTGACCCTGGCACTGTCTCCGATCAAGACTGATCCACCAGGGAAGTTCCTTTACCTCATATTACTTTACTTTATATGACATGGGGACATGCCATCTTTTTAAGTGTGGGGTGGGGGATACTTTGTTGTATGTAGATAATTTCGTAGTTTATTTGTATAAATCAATTTCGACTTGGCCCAACGATGGATATCATTCGACGAATTTCTTGAGGGAGTAAAGTTGAAAGAAAAAAAAAGATTTTCTTTTGTAGTAGTGTATCAATTCCCCCTTGGTTTTTCTTCAAACTACAGTTCTTTTTCAAGGGTTTTGTTTGAACCGGGTGTAGTTAGCTTTTTTTTGTTAGGAACTTATGGGCTATGGGCAGAATTAAAATAGGAAGCCTTGTTTGATTTCGTAATGCCTTGAATATAGCGGTTACTTTAGTGTGACGCTTAGGCTCATTTGTTGACTCTTGTAAGAAGGCCTTAAAATGTATGTTCTTAATTTGGCTGAAATACCCTGATCTGAGTGTTTGATGATCTAATCTGGAACGAGTCATGTGCCATGTGTGTGGGAGGCTTGTTATATTCTGTGCACGACATTTAATGCCTAGAACTTGCCCTGTGTGTCTGCAAAGTGAAATGGTAGTCTTGTTTAGTCTGGGAAGTGATATAAGCATTTCTTTGTTGAACCATATATATACATACTCCACCCACCTATTTGCTATGTACCATAGTTAACCCCGTTGAGCCTGTAATCCTGTTTCCTTGGCAACCACATTACAAGCCCTATCCCTTGTTTGAATTGACCATCTTTTTGAATCCTTTACCTCTCGTAAGCACTGAAAATACTATGAATTTACAAAGGATAAAGTGTGGGGTAGTTGATGGATCTTTTGAGTGGAACTAGGAAATAAGGAGAAAGGTAAATCTTGTTGGAAAAGGCCACTTGAAAAAAAAAGAGAAGAACATTGTTAATAGTGTATCATGTTGATTGGTAATAAATCTTTGGTGGCTTTTAAGGTTATTGTGCTCAAAGAAGAAGTGTGGGGTGGTATATGTGGTGTTTAAAAAAAAATAAAAATATTGGTTTAACTTAGGTGTGGACTTGATTGTAAAATAAATGTATTAAAGCGCTTAGGGAGGTATAATCACTATTATATATCCAAATATATCCTACCCAACCTACAGCCTACATTACATCCAAATAAAGTCCTACTTGATCCTAGACTGAGTGAGCTCAATTAGTAGAGTCGTACACTACGGGCAAGCCTATAGTGCATTTTCTGTGGCACAAGAATGTCATTTCTGAGGGTGAGTGAATTCTGTTCCTTTTAAAGTTCCTCACTGTGTGTGAATTTTATTGATTGTGAAATGAGTCTCTTTTGTTGTGAGCATGCACTTGATTCATGAAGGAGAGGTAAGTCTGGACCTTTGATATAGAGTAAGTAAGCCAGTTAGGAACATTGTGTGGCTAGAGGGAGTCAACTCTTGAGGTGTAGATGTTGCACTAATATACTCAATTTATATGAAATATTCTTGGTGTGACGAGTAGGGAAGTCGCTCAGTGAAATTAAGCCTCTTGGAGTGTGGTTTGATTCCTCGGGGACGAGCAATGGTTTAAGTGTGGGGTGTTGATAGTAGGCTATATTCATGCAATTTAGACACTACCTACACTCTAATTTAGCCGCACTTTATTGATATTTGAATGATAAAAGATAATAAAATGCTCTAATTAAGAATTTGATGCTTTGCAGGAGCTACTCTGAGCTAGGAGGGAGCTAACGAGTGTTTTGGAGTCAACATGGAATGTGAAAGGGCAATCGAAGGTTAACCCGGTCGAAAAGGAGCGAGAAAAGCAAGCGAAACGACCCCTCCAGGTGCGCGACCACGGAGTGGGCCGCGAACTGGTCCGCGAACTCAAGGCAGTGAGGCAGTCCAAATCCGCGGCCGCGGACGGGCGGACGAAAGCTAAACACGCAGGGTTAATTATGTAATTTTCTAGACGACTAACCTAAACCTATATGAAACCTAAACTCGCCCAGAAGTGGGAGATAGCTGTTTTTAGAAGATTTTAGAGGTAAGAATGAGGGGAAGAAGATGGATAAATTCCTAAGAGTTTTCATCTTCTTCTTGATACTTTTATTTGTTGATTATGAATTATTTTAGTGATTTATTTTCCATTAGCATGAGTAGCTAAATCTGTTATCTAGGGTTGATGGAACCAATTGTTGGATGAAGTCTTGACTCTATTTTGTTATAATTGAGCCGTGTTTATTCTATGATTGTTCAATTACTTATTGTATTGTGGTTAATTGAAAGGGCCCTTGATTAATCGTGTCTATTCACCTTGTGTTGCTTGAGAAAGAACAGTTGGTTAGATTGTTGTTGAACAACACCACTTTTGGGGAAGTTAAGAGATTAATTACTTGAATTTAAAAGTGGGGTTAGAAATAACGAAATTTTGGTGGGATAATTCTGAGTTGCATAAATTGTTAACTAGAGTAGTTCGAGAGAATGCTTCTAGTAAATTATCGTAATTGATCGAAATGTAATTACGGTAGCCTGGAACTCATAATCCTCATAGAGTATTACGGCGAGATTATAGCTAAAGAGTTGAGAATTAATCCGGCAATTGGGAAAATCAATAGCCCTAGATCCTTTTACTCTTGAATTCAATTTTAGTCTTGATTATTGCTAATTTTATTGTCATTTTTCCTTGGCTAAATAAATTCCACTGATTATTCATTAAACTATTACATCTGAAAGTTGTCTGAGCTTATCATTTGCATTTATTTAAGGTTGTAGTAAATAGGTTAGTTCCCTGTGGGATTCGACTCCGAACTTGAACTGGGTTATATTTGCAGCGACCGTTTAGTCCTTCTTACAAGGCATAGTTGGGCGTGATCAATACTCCTATGAAATTTTGAAGACAATTCAAACAAATTAAAATTGGGACTTGTTCTTGAAATCAAACTCATAAAAAAAGAAAAACTACTCCTTAAAAATGAAAACGAAAGAAAAGCATTTTTTTTTTTAAAAAAACTTATAAACGGGGTGGTGCGGTGTAGGTTTATGCTGTGCGGGCGGTGCGGGTTGATAATTAAAAATATTGCTATACGGGGCGGGACGGGGCGGGTTGAAGTCTTAGCGGGTTAAGGCTAAACCCGCCCTTCGCCGCCTCATTGCCATCCCTTGTACTCTTATTGTTTGAAATTTGAAAATAAAAAGGGTGATCTTGCTTAAACTGAATTATTCTAGATTTTGATTAATTATATAGTTGGTGCAGTATAAAAGATAAAATGTAGATCTTGAGAGGATAATATATATTCAAGGCCAAAGTAATAAGTAAAGAACTAATCGAAACTCTTTAGTGAGACGTGGTTTGTCTTTTTATCCTTTGTAAATATATTTTAAGTTGAATAAAATTATAAATACAAATAAAATTTATTTTTTCTTGATTTATATCGTACCGTTATTTTTACCTTGAAAGGTGATCAGTGTTTTCAACTATGATTTTGTCACAAAATTTTCAAATGAACTACAAGTTAAAATATTATGAGTTATAGTTCTTCTTATGTTTTGTAAAAATATCTAATAAGTTTAATGTCAAATAATTGAACAGAAACTAATTTGGTGTGCTAACCCTAAATATTTGGAGCCTTACCATTCTTTTAAATAATGATCTTAGTTACAATATTCAACATAATGATGGAACGAAGAGAAAGTGCCCACTTTATCTTATCATTTGGTCTTGTTTGGCACTATCTTTAATGGTATGATTTAATTATAACAAATGAATGATTGCATCTTTCTTCTTGAGAAGACATCTCCCTTTCAATTCCGCTAACGATAATGCATCAAATAACTTTTTTCCCTCAAAACAATTCTATATATCAAACTTATTAGGTCGAATTCCTATACTCAAATAAGAGACATAAGTTAGAATCCCTTCCTTGAATTGTAAAGTAAAAATCTTACAATTTGATGAGTAAAAATTGTAAATAAAAAAAGATTTAATCTGGTAAAAGGTACGATCTTTTTAAATGATTAACAAAAATAATGACTAAAGGCGTAGATAAACATTACCCATTAAAAATTTGCCTAAGGAGAAACAAGCTGACAAGGTTAAGCCTTTTTAGCATATTTATGTTAAAATATATATAGCCGAAGAAAACTATGATGTATTAAAAACGCTATAAAAACCCTAAACTTGGAGGTTTGAGGATATATAAAGAATAATGTAAGTAGCTTGGTCAAGATTAAATATTATTGCGGCCTTCAGAAACCATGCAATTTCAAGTAATTACCTGTATTAAGATTTAAATAAGGAAAAAGAACAAGAATAAGAAACAGCTGTTAGCCATTGATGGACAAAGCTAATGAATGAGAAATTAATACTTACTTGTGGTACAAACTTCCAATAGCTGCGTACAGCTAAAACTTGCGGTCCTATTCATTATATGTGCCAATCAGGTGGCAACACACTAAACTTAGCATTAGGTTTTCTGATATAAAGGGACTTATTGTGAAGTTGATAGCCGCTTTAATGAATATTGTTTGATGGAGATAATTTGTAAAATGTACCATATATACAATTAAATTTCTCTATTACAATCTTATTAATTTATTCCGATATTGTTTGGTTGCTATAGTGAAATGCTGTTATAAAGAACATATATTATAACATAACATGATAATTTCAAAAAAAACTTGACAGTTATAATGAAGTGTTGTTATTGAAAATAAATATTACGTTATAGAATGATTTCACTGTATTTATTTTCTTTTATTTGTTAAATTAATGTACGTATCAAACTGGAGTGGCTTAAAGTCAACAGAATAAGAAAATTAAGAAAAAGATAAAGTACTTTGGAGGTCTAGACGTGGCAGAATCATATAAATTATACATAGATAGATTAGGGTATTTTGTAACATTTAAAAGGTCTTATGTAAGATTGAAAGTTATCACAACGTCTTTCAAAAAGATATACGTATAGTTTTATAGAAAAAGATTAGAAACAAAGTTAGAAAAATAAGGAAAAGTTTCATATAAGTCATGTATATATGAGCGTGGAAATATAAAATATCTATATTTATAGTACGACAAAGTGCATTGTCCTAATTACTACCTTAACACTAATGATCAATTCATTGATGGTGAAAGTTTAGCTTATAAGTCACAATGAAAATGATTTGTATGCTTATCATTCAACATGTCTCGACAAAAACCAGTGGGCTAAGATGAACTGTCATTTCTTATGTTTCTAAAAGTCCATCACCTCTTAGATATTAGTAGTTAGTTTTTCGATTTTAATGTTTTCCTAAAGGGTCATTGAAAAGAAATATTTTTGTTTTTACTTATGAAAAAGAAATGAAGTTATAGATACTTATAGTGCCTTTTCATGCAACCTAATTTGAATTGGACGGAGCTTGATAGATATATAGACGCTCAATTGAGTTAGGAAAGAAGGTCGAAGTATCCATCCTTCATTAGTGTCGTACTACATAAAAAAAAACTTACTCGAATTTGATGCATGTATCATATTGTACAAATTAACTATTAGTTTATTAATAATAAATTGAGTGGTAGGATATAACAACCGCAATAAAAAAAAACTCAATATACTCTCACAACTGAAATCTATGGAGGATAGTGTATACGCAAACATTTCTCCTTTGATATTATTGAGAGATCACTGTTTCCGATCGACCATCGGTTCTAAGAAAGATGAAATAAGAAAAAGCAGTAGTAACAAGCAGAAACACCAACAAGATAACATGAAAAGCGAAGCGTAAGAACTAACAGTTAGTGATACAAATCTAAAAATAAGAAAATACAAGACTAACACTGATACTACTGATAAGGACAAGGGAGATGCACAACTACCTACTGATATTCAACTTAAAGTATGTATATTGCCTCGCATTTTACTCATGTTTCATTGATTTCGGATGTGTAATATAATAGTTTGTGCTAATTCCTATTTTTATGTGTAGGAGTCATCCGGAGGCAATGTAGGACGAAAGTGCATAATTTGAAGCAAAAAGGGAGCAAAATAAAAAAATCCCCTAGTGTAGCGCCCAGACCAGCACGTCGCACTGCCTGGGGCACAAGAGAGCCACTTTGAGAGGAAAACACACACACGGAACACCCGGGAGCAAGAATTCTCAATTTTTCTTCTATCTTTCTTAGTATTTTCAACTATTTAAACACTTTTGAAATTATTTAACTTTATCATGAGTGGCTAAAACTCATAAGTCCTAGGGTTGTGATTTAGCCATGAATATTGTTGTTTGAAGTTGACTTTAACTTGAGTATAATTCGCCAATATATGATTTTCTTCAATTTTGTGATTAATTGCTTAATTGTCTGACCAACAGTTAGGTTCTATTTACTATCTATGCTATGCTTGTGAAAGCTACATCTAGATTAGAGAAGAATTAAAGGGGGCATGATTTTAACTCTGAGTAGAGGACAGATTTGTAGTTAGAACAGGAATATATCTAGTCACCACGCTTAATTAAATATCGTAATCTTAATGTGTTTATAATAGATTGATTCCATAGAAATATAGAAATTAATCTATTTTAAATAGGCGAGTGGTAATTCGAGAGAATGCCACGAGAGCAATTACTCGATTAATTAGCAACCATGAGCAATTTGTATGAACGAGAGAGTTAATTATAACACAATAGGATTGATAAATCGATCACAATCCTGGAATATTTATCTCTACTAAATTCTCAACAACCACTTTCTGCTTGATTAGTTATTTAATTATTATATTCATCGCTTAGTTAGAATCACACTATTCAACTTTGATTGACTTGACTGAATAATAATTATGGTAAAATTAGTCGGTAGTTAACACAAGTCTCTGGGGTTTCGACACTCTACTTATCATTATATTACTTGTTGACCATGTATATTTGTGTCGGCATTTGGGAGAAACACCTGCTAACCTTTGGCGTCATCAATAATAATTTGATCGAATGATTGAAATTCCTCTTTATGCTCCACAAACTGGCTAGTATCCACAATAATTGGTTGTCGGGCATCAGACGCCTCAACCTTCTTATTAAATTGAGTCTGCAGATCATGGATATTTGAGCTAAATTGGTCTATCTCTTTCCCGAGCTCAGTTATTCCTTCTATCAGCTGTTCTGCTATATTTGAAAGACCATCACACTGAGACTCATGGAATTTTATTAGATGAGCTTGTTTCTTTAGCCAAAATTGGCTCACTATATCTGCTTCTTCAAAATTATCTTCTTGTAGGAACTCGCTCTCTTTAGCCAATTCTTCCGCTTCGGCCTTCATTCTCATGATTGATGCACTAATTCTTTGTAAAGCCTTTTGATTTTCATCTTGTTGCTCAGCTACTTGCCTCATCATGACCATAATACGGGCAACACGTTCCATATTCTCCACTTTAATTGCTCCTTTCAAACTCATAAAAATTATTAGAAATATCATAATAAGGGCACAAAGAAGGATAAAAGGAATTAGGACAACCATCCCAATGATCACCTTGGAAACCACACACATTACAAATATTCCACTCATAAGATTGAAATTTATAATTTTTTCACAAGTGCGATCCTTCACAATATGCACAGGGATCACCAAAGTAAGAATAATCAATATTCAACCAATTATTTTTAAAAAGATGTCATCTAACACAAATAAAAACATACTAAATTATACTAAAACTAGAAAACACAAAAATAAAATTAAAACTTGACTTGATAGGTAGTAAAATCTTGGTCTAGTGAAACAATTAATTTCGAAGTCCCCGGCAATGGCGCCAAAAATTTGTTGCCCTAAATCGCACACGTAAGTATACGCAGTCAATCAAGTAATAAAGAGTGAGTAGAGTATTGTTCCCACGAGGACTTATGATCAATTACAAACTAAATCAATCAATTTCTAATTTATCGAGTCAAAACAATTTCGAGGTGATTTTTGTTTGATTAATTCAACTAACTAAAGTTACGATTAAAAGAAGAACTAATTAACTAGCACACTAAGCACAAAGATTTTTATTCAATGAGAAATAATATTCCAGGGTTATGGATGGCTAACAATCCTGTTGAATTCTTCAATCGACTCGACTTATTAATTTATCTGGGTTATTAACGTGCAAGGACAATAATACTCGTAGAAATTTGACAACTTCTACTCGCCTATCCAGTTTATTCTAAACCCTATATTCCTATGAGATTAGAGATAAAAAGAATGCATTAATAATCTCTTGCACAATTGGCTAAGCACGACAAGTAGGTATATTTCCATCCGTATTCACAAATCAATTCGCCAATGGCCAGGTTCAAAATTGCGCTCAGTTCAATCCTATCGCAATCAAAAATTACCTCTTTCAAGTTCAACTCAAGATTCATTTATAGTATTTCACTGTTAACTAGACATTAAAATAATTAAACTCAGTACATGAATAAACAACCCAATATGATAAATTAACTCGTCAAATTCAATGTTCGAATATCAACATTCATGTAAAACCATAACCCCAGAATAAACGAGTTTAGCAACACATAGTCATGGTAGCAATCTCAAGTAATTCCCAAAAATACATAAAAATCAATAAAAGAAGGGAAAAAGAAGAACTCTAGACGAATTCCACGGTCTCCAAACTCTGTGATGGCTTTTCTCCGCTTCCAAGTGTGTTAGATGACCTAAAAGAGGCATTTTTTGCTTATATATTGCGTACAAAAGTCGTGGGCCAAAGTTTTCCTTTTCTTTTTCCGACTCAGCTTCAAGGATTGATTCTAAGTTGGATGTTTCACGTCCACCTCAACTTGAACTTCTTAGCATCTTTCCCTCATCCTTGCTGCGCTAACGTGTGGATGCTAAGATGGATGCCTTCTCCCGACTTCACTGCTAAAGGTGCTCCAACTAGTCTTTTTTCCAAGGTTGGATACGACACATCCACCCTCTTCTCCTATAGCTGGAGCATCTTTTCTTCATATTTTTGCACTCCAAACATCCTTAATCATCACACACAACTTAATTAGTCATAAAATCTATAATTAACACATGTTGGCCATTTTTAATACCAAAAACGGTTAAAATATGGGTAAAGTAATATTAAAACATATAGAAATATACCCAGCATCAACGACAAAGTGCATTATCCTAATTACTACTACCTTAAAACTAATGATCAATTCATTCATGGTGAAAGTTTATCTTATAAGTCATAATGAAACTGATTTGTGCTTATCATTCAAAATGACTCGGCAAAAAACTTGTTTTCCTTTTCTTTGAATGGGCTAAGATGAACTGTCATTTCTTATGTTTCTAAAACTCCATCACCTCTTAGATATTAATAGTTACTTTTTCGATTTTAATGTTTTCCTAATGGCTCATTGAAAAGAAATGTTTTTGTTTTTACTTATGAAAAAGAAATAAAGTTATGGTGCGTTTTCATGCAACCTAATTTGAATTGAACGGAGCTTGATAGATATATGGACGCTCAAGGATCACTTGATGAGTTAGGAAAGAACGCCGAAGTATCCATCCTCCATTAGTGTCCAACTACATAAAAAAACACTTACTCGAGTTTGATGCATGTATCATATTATACAAATTAATTATTAGTAATGTATACGGCCGAAATCGGACTCATCTATTGCTTGACATATCGAAACCGAAATATAATGGATTGAAGATCGACCCTGGATTCCATCGAACCTAGGTACGAGATTAGAACATGCGCCTTCAAAGATTACCGAGCCCGTGATCCCGGAACTGACTCCGACTCCGAATTAGCTTGAGAGAACATCATTGACCAACATAACGGAAGGTCGAAATATCTGTAACCGGTCGCGCATCACGGCGTTAATCTCGGCATTTATCAATGAAATTGCTTAATTGGCAAATTATGAGATTTTTTTTTACCTTATATAGAGTTATACATAAAGTAGAACTTCTCTACTATATAAAGTGGGTCTGATTATTTGTAAAGGACATTGCAACACGTATTTCAAAAGTATTATAATATTGTTTTTTTTCTTCAAGCTACTGTTCTTCTGTATTTGAAATTATTTGGATTATATTCAGTTCGAGTGAGGTCTATTTCTCAGGACTGTAACTGTTCAAGTCACACAGTTTGAATTTACTTTATTATTGTTTTCTTTACTTATAGTTCAATCTATCGCTTTGTGTCAAATTAATTCACGTATCCTTGAAAGCACTTATAAATTCAATTGTTATCCGATTTTGAGGGTAAACAGTTTGGCGCCCACCATGGGGCTAAGGATAATAGTGAGTATTTGTTATAAATCTACATAACACACACTACTTTACACTTTCTCTTTGAAGTGTCTTTGATTCGAAGCGAAAATATAAAATGTCAAACTCTCAATCAGCACCTCTGCATGTTGACAATGACTCCGGTCACCAAGGTGAAAATAATAATATAGCGCCCGGTAACGAGATACCTCCTGCTGATTCCGCTGGAATTCCGATCGCAGATCCGATTAACGCTAATTCGTATGTGGCTATCGATGCAAATTTGCCTACCAAACCCCGAGAATAGCATTCGTTGTGAAGCTCGGTCGACTGCACAAAATACTCAAAACAATGGAGTGGACGGGGTCAATCTACGGATGATCTTCAAAATTTTGCAGGCTCAACAATCGGCAATAGCTCAGTTATAAAACCAGAGCCGCACACCGAGCAGGATCAAGCCCGACCCGGCTTGAGAAATCACTCCTAGGGAAGAACTGGTTGCGGAAAGGTCGTGTGGGAACGAGCCGGGTAATAACCCCGAGATCATAAAGATGCTCGAGGAGCTAACAAAACGAATAGAATCAGGAGAGAAGAAAATCGAAGCAAACGACAAAAAGATAGAGACCCACAATTCTAGGGTCGACCAAATATCGGGAGTGTCGCCGATACTGAAAGGCTTGGATTCCAAGAAGTTTGTACATAAACCTTTCCCTCCGAGTGCGGCTTCGAAGCCAATCCCCAAAACATTCTGCATGCCTGAGATTCCTAAGTACAACGGAATGATGGACCCAAACGAGCATGTCACTTCATACACATGTGCCATCAAGAGAAATGACTTGGTGGATGATGAGATCGAGTCCGTCTTACTAAGGAAATTCAGAGAAACCTTGTCAAATAGATCCATGATATGGTATCACAACTTACCCCCTAATTCTATTGACTCATTTGCTATGATTGCAGACTCTTTTTTGAAAATATATTGGGGCTATCAATGTCGAAACCAGGAAATCGGACCTCTCCAAAGTGAGACAAAAGGATAACGAAATGCTTAGAGAATTAGTATCTTGATTTCAAATGGAACGGATGGACCTGCCACCGTTAATTGATGATTGGGTTGTTCAATCTTTTACTTAGGGACTTAATATTCGAAGCTCGGTGGCTTCACAGCAGCTGAAGCAGAACTTAATAGAATATCCGGTTGTTACATGGGCCGACGTGCATAACCGGTATGAATCAAAAATCAGAGTTGAAGATGATCAACTCGGGGCCCCTTAGGGGTCTGTTTATCCTGTCAGAACCTTCGACAGAGTCAAGAGAGAAATCGATCATGAACTGAGGACAAATAAGGATAGGTATCAACCATATAACGGAGATCGAAGAAGCAGTGGGTCCGGGCGAAACCCCATGGGAAACGAAAGGAGGAATGACTGAGGTCAAAGCAGCCGGGAACTTATGACCCAAAATGGCCTCAACCAGTCTAAAGACGCACCAAGGCTATCGGAGTACAACTTTAAATGTCTATGCTGCCTCCATTGTATCGGCTATCAGGTGCGTCAAAGATACCAATTGGCCTTGACCCCTACAGTCCGACCCAACCCAAAGGGATCCTAACCAGATGTGAAAATATCACGGCACTCATGGTCACAGAACGGAAGATTGTCGACCACTGAGAGATGAAGTAGCTCATCTATTCAACAATGGGCACCTTCGGGAGTTCTTGAGCGACCGAGCCAAGAATCATTTCAGGAAAATGGATTCTAACAAACAGGCAGATTAAGAAGAACCTCAACACGTCATTAACATGACCATCGGAGGAGTTGATATCCCACAGGAGGAGATGCTGAAACGCACCAATGTATCCATCACCAGGGAGAAACGAACTCGGACTATATACAGGAAGCAACTTTATCTTTCAACGATGAAGATGTTGAAGGGATCGTGCAACCCCAAAATGATGCACTGGTAATAGCTGTACTTGTAAATAAAATTTGGTTTAAACATGTGTTAATTGATCCAGGTAGCTCAACCAACATCATTCGATTAAGGGTAGTGGAACAACTCGATTTGCAAGACTAAGTCGTGCCTGCAGTTCGAGTTCTAAACGGATTCAACATGGATTGTGAGACCACTAAAGGCAAAATAACATTACCAGTAAACACCGTTGGGACTGTCCAGGAGACCAAATTTTATGTGATCAAAGGGACATGAGATACAACACTCTATTAGGAAGGCCATGGATCCACAACATGAGGGTGGTGCCTTTGACGCTGTACGAAGCATTGAAATTCCCAACACCTGACGAAGTTAAAACAGTCTATGGGGTACAACCAGCTACAAAAGAAATATTCGCGGTCGAAGAGGTGACACCGGCATCTACAATTTCAACATTGAATGGCCCAAACCAATGGTCAAAAGCGGGGCAAAAGAGCAATCAGTGATACCATCTTCGGCAGATTCGAACAAACAAGGGGATGTCGAGGACGATGATTATGGGATTCCCATATCTTTTATAGCCTATGATGATTTCGACGCCACTAAATCGACGGTCGAGGAACTAGAACAGAAAACTTGCCGGATCGAAAGGTATACCTGGGCACGTGGCTAAGCTCTGAGCTTAGGGTAAAGCTCATTCAATTTCTTATCACTAACGAAGACTGTTTTGCTTGGTCCCACCTCGATATGACAGGTATCTCACTAGAGATAACCACTCACAAGCAGAGCCTAGACCCGAATTTTCATCCTGTTAAACAAAAGAGGAGACCCCAGTCCGAGATCAAGCATGTTTTCATCAAGGATGAGGTATCTAAACTTCTTAAAATAGGGTCTATTCAGGAGGTAAAATACCCGAATTGGTTAGCAAACGTAGTGGTAGTCCCTAAAAAGTGAATAAATTAAGAATACTATAAAGATTTGAATAAATCATGCCCCAAAGACTCTTTTCCTTTGCCCAACATAGACCGTATGATCGATGTCATGACCGGCCACGAGACCCTCAGTTTTCTCGATGCCTATTTCGGGTACAACCAAATACGGATGAACCCGGGTAATTAGGAAAAAACTTCCTTCATCACTAAGTATGGCACGTACTGTTATAACGTAATGCCATTTGGTGCCATATACCAACGCTTAGTAAATCGGATGTTCAAGAAACAAATAGAAAAATTAATGGAGGTTTACATTGACGACATGTTAGTTAAGTCCGTACGAGTAGAGGACCATTTAAGATATTTGTAGGAATCATTCAGTATACTGAAGCAATACAACATGAAGCTGAACCCAGAAAATGTGTGTTTGGAGTAGGGTCAGGTATGTTCTAGGGGTGGATATCGGTCGGTTCGGTTCGATTGTAAATATTATCGGTTTAGCGTATCGGTTATCGATTTACAAATATGGCCGAACCGATACGATATCGGTTATCGGTTAACCGATTATCGATCATTATTGGTTCGGTTATCGGTTTACCCGATAAGATAACTCAATCTAGAGTTAAGCAAAAAAGAGAAGACAATTCACATGTAGTATATTAATTTCTGCGTTCTGGCCACAACTAATATTTGAAGCTTCTGCTTGGAGAAACTAATATTCACATATTGAAATAATTTGACAATATTTGCTTCTGCTTCTATAGATTGAAGATAATATTTTCAAAAAGCAATAATAGATTTGAATGAGAATCTACATAAATACACAATCCCTTTTGGAAGATAAGGTTATGTCTGTGCTTGTAGACCAAGTCAACTCTCACCAACCTACCACCTTTTTGTGGAAAAAACGGAAGAACAAAGAACCCAAGAATCAACTTTCCAATACTACAAGCATCAACATAATTAGAACAAGAGACTATGAAAAAATCTCAAGTACTACCACCCACATATAAATTAAAAGAGTACAATTTGTCATCCATCATCTAAAACACAATGACCGAGCCAGTCATAAAATCTGCAACTAATATTCACATATTGAAGTAGTGAAGAATGGGATGGCATCGATAGAATCAAAGAAGGAAGATAGAGTACTTTGCAGCAGGTATTTGCACCAAAATGCCATTTAAGTATTTGCACCAAAACACAATGCACTCTCTGCTGCTGCTAAGCCTGAATTGCAGAATTTGGTGTCAAAACTGCTAGTAATTCAATAGTTGTCCATAGTCCAAACACAACTGAAATAGTACTAGTTCTTCAACAACAGTTGTCCAAATACATTAATAACAATACAAAGTAGTAGCAATTTCACCTTAATATTAATAAGTCCAAACATAATACTAATAGTTCAAATTCAAGTTAACAAGACAACAACTACTCAATCCTTTTAGGCTTTACCAAACTGCGCTCCAAACAACACTCAACATGCCTCGTTAAGGACTTAGTACCATTTTGTCGTGTATTGTAACATAAAACAAGATGACAATGACTACATCTTACTTTCCACCATCCATCATCACATTCTTCAATCCTTTCATAGTGACTCCAAACATGTGAGATAGCTTTGAGACCACAAAGTCGAGGCATGGTTACACCTATTAAACATAAAAAGAAAAAAATATTAAGTCATGTAATATTTTTAAACATACTATATATTATATAAGTTAAATAATAAATTTACCAAAGTTTTAACTCACAACTATCTAAGATTCAACACATCATCATCGCAAGGTTCGTTTTCAAGTTTGGCAAAATCTATGAGAATATATATTAACATGTCAAACAACAAAAATATTAAATAAACTATTTATAAAAATAATATACAATATTAAAATATTGCTACCTTGTTCTAGTTTCTCGAGAATATCTAAATCTTCCTCAACACTTACAGGTAATGGCTCATTCTGAAGCCAATCTTGAAGGCATACTAGAACTTCCACTAATTTAGGAGTCAATAAACTCCTAAATGAATCAAGAATACGCCCTCCAGTGCTAAATTTATATTCGGATGCAACACTTAAAATAGGAATAAATAACACACCCCGAGCCATCTCAGCAAGAATTAGAAGAATCTAGACATAAGGCAACTGAAGATGAAGAATCTAGACATGAGAAAACTGAACAAAATAAATACTGGACCTTCCCATTCATAATTTATATGTGCCTTTTAATGTACAAAATCTAACCATTCAAAGACTAAAATAGTATTTTACAGCGCAATTTAAGAAAGTATTTTCTAGATTGACTGTGTAAAGCAGCAAAGGTATTAATTCTTAGACAGTTTCAATCAGTTTTGCTCAATAGAAATGCCATGTGTAGGACTCCCTGAAGCCTAAGTATATATTCTGCAGCTACTAGAAGATCAAGATATTGTTGTCTATTGCTTGTTAGGTCCTTTTCTTTTTTTTTCCTTTTAGACTATTTCAAACAGTTTTTGCTCAATAAGAATGTCACGTATAGCATATATAGAAGTTTAATTTATGGAAGTTTTGTATACTCAAGGTATCTTTGTGATTATTTAGGCATATGTTCCTTCTTCTCTGTCATCCACTTAATAATCGATTGAGTCCACATGAAGAATGAAGATGAAGGCAATTGAAGATAAAGCAACTGAAGATGAAGATGAAGCAACTAAAGACTTACACGAAGAATGAAGATGAAGCTGAAGAATGCGGCTGAGAAATGTGAAGTAAAACTGAAAGAGTGAAGACTGAAGAATGCAGCTGAGAAAGAATAGGAAAAAATGAAGTGAAGCCCTAGCATATGCATATACTTAAGGGTAAAGTAGTAATTTTATTAATCCTTATTGGGTTATCGGTTAACCCATTAACAGAATTGGAAAACCGATGCCCGAACCGATAACCCAATAGTAAAAAAATTCTAAACCGTTACCGATCCGTTAACCTAATAACCCAATACCGATAACCCAATAAATAATTAACGGTTCGGGTTATCGGTTTTACTCGATATATGCCTAAGCCATCAAAGATATCACGGTCGTGGACAATATAAAGGCTGTGCAAAAGTTAACCGCGTGAATAGCCACCCTGAGGCTATTTATTTTGAGGTCATCCAACAAAAGCCACCGGTTCTTCACACTATTAAAGAAGAAGAATGAATTTTCGTGAACCCCGGAATGCCAGTAATATTTGGAGGAACTCAAACAGTATTTATCGAGCCCGCCACTACTTCACACACCGAGGGATGAACAACTGTACTTGTACTTGGAGGTCTCGGAGATAGCGGTAAGTGGAGTCCTAGTTCGGGAAGAGCAAGGTACGCAATTTCTAATTTACTATGTTAGTAGAACCTTAGGTGAGGCTGAAACTAGGTACCCTCACCTGGAAAAACTGGCGCCTGCTTTGTTAAGCGCCTCTAGGAAGTTAAAACTGTACTTCCAATGTCATCCCATATGTGTCATAATTACTTACCCATTGAGGAACGTTATGCATAAGCCCGAACTCTTGGTCAGATTGGCCAAATGGGCCATAGAAATAAGTGGGTACGATATTGAGTATCGACCTCAGACCGCGATTAAGTCTCAAATTTTAGCAGACTTTGTGGCCGACTTTACACCGGCCCTAATACCCGAGGTTGAAAGAGAGTTGTTAATTAACTCAGGAACTTCCTTGGGAATCTGGACCCTCTTCACGCACGGCGCCTCAAATACAAAAGTGTCCAGACTTGGCATCGTATTAAAGCAATCGAAAGGTAATATAATTAGGCAATCTATTAAGACTGTGAAATTGACTAACAACGAGGTTGAATATGAGGCCATGATTGCGGTTCTGAAACTGGCCAAGATCTTGGGGGAATAAGTGATCGAAGCCAAGTGCGACTCCCTCCTTGTGGTAAACCAAGTCAATGGAACATTCGAGGTCAGAGAGGAACGAATGCAAAGATACTTGGACAAATTACAGGTGACATTACATCGGTTCAAAGAATGGACTTTATAACACATACCTCGGGATTAAAACTGCGAGGTCGATGCCCTCGCTAACTTGGGGTTATCGGTCGAAGACGACAAGTTCAACTCGGGAGAAGTCGTACAACTTATGAGATCAGTAGGGGAAGAAGGCCACGCCGAGATCGACTCGATGAGCCTGACTTGGGACTGGAGGAATAAGTACGTGGAATATTTCAAATCTGGAAAACTGCCCTCGGATCCAAAATAGTCGAGGGCCCTACGTACAAAGGCGACCTGGTTTAGCTTGTCCGAAGATGGAACCTTGATCAGAAGAATATTTGATAGCCCACTTGCAATATGTCTAGGGTCGGGCGATACTGAGTATGTTTTGAGGGAAATCCATGAAGGTACCTGTGAAAATCATTCGGGCACCGAATCGCTGATTCGAAAAATAATCATTGCCGGTTATTATTGGGTCGACATGGAAAAACACGCAAAGGAGTTCATTAAAAAATGTGATGATTGCCAAAGACACGCTCCGATGATCCATCGACCCGGGGAGCTGCTCCACTCGTTTTATCACCATGGTCGTTCATTAAGTGGGGAATGAACATCGTTGCCCCCCTTCTATGGGCACCGCGTAAGGCTCAATTTATATTGTTTATGACTGATTATTTTTCTAAGTGGGTGGAAGCCCAGGCGTACATGAAGGTCAGGGAAAAGGAGATCATCGACTTCATTTGGGACCACATTATATGTCGGTTCAGAATGCCGTCCGAAATCGTATGTGACAACGTGAAGCAATTTATCGGTAGCAAAGTGACCAAGTTTCTCGAGGATCATAAGATCAAACGGATCCTGTCAACACCTTATCACCCTAGTAGGAATGGACAAGCCGAATCGACCAACAAAACCATACTCTAAAACCTCAAAAAGAGGTTAACCGACGCCAAAGGGAAGTGGGGGGAAATCCTACCCAAAGTCCTATGAGCATACGGTACGACCTCAAAGTCCAGTATCGGGGCCGCCCCGTTCTCATTAATTTACGGCGCTGAAGCTCTAATACCGGTCAAAGTCGGAGACCCAAGTATCAAATTCTATATGTAACAAAGGAATCAAATGACGAGGCAATGAATACGAGCTTGTAACTGTTGGATGAAATGCGCGAAGTCGCCCTTGTTCGGTTGGCTGCCCAAAAGCAACGGATCAAGAGATATTACAACAGAAGGGCCAACATTCGATACTTCAATGTCGGGGACTTAGTACTAAGAAAGGTCACACTGAACACCCGAAACCCGAGCGAGGGAAAGTTGGGACCGAACTAGGATGGACTGTATCATATCGTCAAAATCACCGAAAAAGGATCCTACAAGCTCGAAACGATGAACTGTGAACAACTATCGAGTAATTGGAAAATAACTCACCTAAAATGATATTACTACTAAGTTACGACCCCATTCATTTTTTTTATAGTTCGGACTAACATTTGCAGGTGACCGACAAGGAGCAATACAAAGTTTTAGGTCTGAAAGCACACATTGCACTCTTTTTCCCTTAAACTGGTTTTGTCCTAAATGGGTTTATCGGCAAGGTTTTTAACGAGTCAACAGTGGATCGTGCTAACTTAGAATCAAAAGACCGATCACAAATCGGTGTCGAAGATCACATTAACAGTATCCGACGCTTCTCTCTATGATCAACTTCTAATATGGGGGCATTACTCTCAGATATCAACTTTAGCAAGGAAATTACTTCGTGGTGGAAGGGTCTCGATAGGTAGGATTTATTGTAAGGACCAAACGATCAAACGAACCGTGCCCACATAGATTGCTCGAGTCCTAGCATAAAGCATGTACGCATGTATGACTGTTTTACATAAGAATAAAGAGAAGTTTTCATCCTTGCAATCATCTTGTCTTTTAAAAATTTCTTATTCACATTTCTTAAGGAATTAGCTACTTTCGATCCCCTAAATGTGACGAGCCCAAGGGCCGCTTTAACCTGAGATCAAACAATCACTCTCTCACTCGGGGACTGCTGTCCGAAAACTCGAACGGTCCAAACTATTAGACCTCGGGGGCATAAGACCTATTAGGCAACCCCTGAATTTTAAGGGCCACGTCCATCCCCACTCAGGGATTGTTATCTTAGGCAAACCCGGATAACTCGGGAAACCAAGCCCACTGGGCGACACCCGAATTAAAAGGCTACATCTATATTAACACGCCTCGAAGATGTCCGAGACCCGCAATAAAAACAAGGCCTTCGAAAAGAAACTTTTCACAACCGGTTCTAAAGGCTACCCTCGACAAACTGTAGTTTCGACTACTTACTTTGGGAGGAAGTTTTCGTTGACACCGAACCCCCAAAATGCCTTAAAATAGAATAATGTAAACGCAAATTTTGTTTGAATCTTTGAACATAACCTAATTACTTTCGTGCTAAAGCATTTTGATCTTTGTGAATATAAAGAATAAAGCAAAGGGAAAAATTTGAAGGCCGTGAAAGGGAAAGAAAGCCTTATATATTTATAAAATTCTTTTTACAAGGGCCAAACAACTCGATAAAGTTTTTTACATAGGTCGAACGGTCTCAACAAAAATGCAAGAAACAAAAAACTAATAATATCTAAAGGCCTAAGTTTCCTGGTCCTCATCGGGGGCAGCGTCTTCATCCTCGGGATCTTCCCTTCCTTCGGACTCGCCTAAACCCTCGGAATCATAATCATCCTCAGGATAAGCCAACCTTTTAGCCTCAGTTTCGAGCTCCTTGGCGTTCTCGATCTCAGCTGATAGGTCGAAACCCCGAGCATGGATTTCCTCGAGGGCCTCCCTTCGAGATTGCCATTTAGCATGCTCGGTGATGTCGTTTTCTCGAACCTGAGAAGCCTCAGCATCGGCCTTATAAACAACCACCATCTCATTAGCATTGGCCTTGACTACTTTGGCCTCCAATCTGGCCTCTTCGAGCTCCATGGCCGGATTTTCTGGATCAGAAATAGCTGAATTTAACTGGGATTGTGGCTCCTCAATCTTCTTGGCCTGCACCATGGATTACTCCTTTATACCTCGGAACTGGACTTTAGCTGAAGCCAGTTGGGCCCGAGATGTCTCTTTTTCTGAGATCAGGCGGTCCATGTTATTTTTTTATTCTTCGGCCTCAGCCTTTACCCCATCTACCTCTTCCCGAAGCTGCCCGATCTTATCAATCTTCTGGGTGCGGGTCGTTAGTCACCGTGATCGATTTGTCGTCACTAACTTCAAAAATTCTTGTTACCTGGTCAGCCAGGTTAGAATGCGCTTTCCGAGTCACCTCTAATTCAGCCCGGAGGCCCTTAGCCTCCCTTTCTATTTGCTTATTGAGAAGTTTGTAAGCATCTCTTTTATCAGTGAACCCTCGGATCTCGGCCTCGTACTGGTTTAGTTCTTCCCGGTATTGGAGGAACATTACATGGTGGAGTACCGAAGCCTACAAACACAGAAGGAGACGTTATGATGATCTACCAAATAATCTAAGTACACACTAAATATTATTAAGAGGTATCTGAGGTTACCCGATTTAATGCGTGTTAGGCTTCGTTGAATAAACAAGGCACTTCCACCTCGTTCATCTTGGCTTGATCCTCCTCGGTCACCAAGCACCAAAGGTAACTAGCTACCCCCACGGGGGAAGAAAGAAACCGGGCATCCTCCGGAATGCACATAATGATCGACCTCTTCCGATCAGGATTCAAACTCAGGGCTGGGAACCAGTTGACTAGTTTCAGGCTCGAAGTAGGTTCGCTTGTCCCCGATGATGGACTTTTCTTCGGCACTGGTATTTCACCCAATCCGGTGATGCCCTTCATAGCGGTAGAGTCTATGCCATCAAAAAAGTATTGAAAGGAATCTACTGCCCCTTGTGGCTCTTCGTTGGGTTGATCTTTCAGAGCCTGAACATCGGCGATCATAGACGCAGTAAATAATGGTGAACCGGAGAGGTCTATCACTCCGGGTATTCCCCTCGGAGCACTATCCACTGTCCGGGAAGAACCGAATATGATCTCGTTATCGGCCTCCCTATCTTGAGGCAAAGCAGCCTTGCCTCCTTCTGGGTCGGAAGCTTCGGCTAATGCTCCCTCATCGACCTCCTCGAGTCGAGGTAATTCAGGTTCAGCTCTCACCAGTTCGGGGGCCCCTCAAACCTCGAGCCCTGACCATACACGGGCCACTAGTTTAGAGTTCTCTTCTTCTTCTTGTGACTCATCCCTGAGTCGGTGGAACGAGTCCGAGGAGGGCGCCCGAGCACTGGTGCTACCCTTAGGTTTATGCACCAGACTTCTTTTTGTTTTCTTCTTTTCTGAGCTCGGAGAACTCGGGGTCCTCTTCCTTTTTTTCTCATTACCCTGCCTCGGAGCAGGGGACTCGAGAGGCATATCCTTATCACCGGATGGAGGCCTCATAGCAATATCCTTGGGAAGACATGCAAAAGAAAACAAAATTAATAATAACTCAACTACACGAGGAAGAAAATCAAATATTATTAAATAAGAAAAGGAAACTTACCATGTGATCGGGCCTTCCACCGGCCCTTCGACAGTTCATGCCACGCGCGCTCGGAATAGGGTTTTTGTGACAAGAGGTTCTTGACCCACTCCTTGAGTCGAGGAACAACATTCGGCATTTAAACAACAGTTGCACCACAAAACGTCGATAAGAAAAGGGGAAAAGAAAAGAAAAATAAACGAAATCTTTAAGGAAAAATTATACTTATGTTTCATGTTTCATTTCTCGAGAAATGGTATGTCCTCGGCCGAGATTAAATCTGAGGTCTTCACTCGAATGAATCAACCCAACCAGCCTTGGTCTCTATCCTCGTCTATGCTCAAGAATGAGGCCTTACTGGCCTGACGGGCAAGCTTTATAAATCCCTTTCGATATATTCGGGGACTGTACAAGCGCATGAGATGATCGAGGGTGAAGGGACACCCCTCGATTCTGTTTACGAAGAAGAAGAGGAGAATTACTACCCTCCAGAAAGAGGGATGGATTTGACCAAGGGTCACCTCATACCTCTTACAAAAGGCGATGATGACCGAGTCCAAGGGGCCCAACGTAAAGGGATAAGTTCAAACACTTAAAAAACCCTCCACGTGGGTAGTAATCACTTTCTCAGGCGTGGGCACCACCACGTGTTTATCAACCGAGTTGCAATCTTCTTTGACTTTAGAGAAGAGACCGTCGGTGATCAAGCATTAATATCTCGAGACCGGTTCGCATCGACTCGGTACCGAGGAAGTCATTTCAACCTTGAAATCGGCACCGGTCGAGCACCCACCAGGAACAAACACTTCAGGGTGAGGTTCAACCGCTTATTCCTCACCGGCCGGCCGTGATAAAGAGGCAGTTTCTTTTTGTGATACTGTCTTAGAAGTTTTCGCCATTTTTTCTGAATAGAGATGGAGAAGAGGATGTTAAAAGGTTACGCTAATGATTTGGAATGAAGGCAAGTGATGATTCTTGCAAAAACCTCAAGAAATCTGGTACGAGTGTTAGAGAATGCAAAGTTTTTTTAAAGAACAAGAGTAGAAGAAGTTTAAACGTAAAGTTTGAATGGATGAAGGATGGAGTATATATAGTATTCAAACGACGGTTCAAGGTCTCTAGCGGCCGACAAGCGACTAACGAACATTTAATGCCATTAAGATGTGACTGACGAGACGTTTCGTCTGTTTTTGTCATTTTTCAAGCGAAATATCGAGATCAGGATCAGGGGCTGATATCATTTCTCGTCATTTACACTCCGAAACCGGGCACATCTATTGCATGACGGATCAGAACCGAAACAGAATGGGTTGAATATTGACCCTGGATTCCGTCTAACTTAGGTACGAGATTAGAACATGCACCTGCAAAGATTACCGAGCCCGTGATCTCGAAACTGACTCCTACTCCGAATTAGCTCGAGAAAACATCATCGAACCAACATAACGGAAGGCCGAAATATCTGTAATCCGTCGCGCATCACGGTGGGAATCTCGGCAGATATCAATGAAACCGCTTAATTGGCAAATCAAGAGGGTTTGTTTTACCTTATATAGAGTTGTACCTAAAGTAGAATTCCGCTACTATATAAAGGGGGTCTCATTATTTGTAAAGGACATTGCAACATGCATCCCAAAAATATTATAATATTGTTTTCTATCTCAAAGCTACTGTTCTTCTATATTTGACATTATTTGAATATTATTCAGTTCGAGTGAGGTCTATTTCTTAAGGATATAACTGTTCAAGTCACACGGTTTGAATTTACTTTATTATTGTTTGCTTTACTTATAGTTCAATCTATTTGTGTCAAATTGATTCACTTATCCTTAAAATTACTTATAAATTTAATTGTTATCCGATTTTGAGGGTAAACAAGCAAATTAATGATAAATTGAGTAGTAGGATACAACAATAATAACAACAAACTCAATATAATCTCATAACTAGAGTCTAGGGATGGTAATGTGCACACATACCTTACCCCTATTTTGATAAGATAGAGCGGTTATTTTCAATAGACTCTCGGCTCAAAGAAAGATGAAAAAGAAGAAGCAGTAGCAACAAGTAACAACACCAACAAAATAACATGAAAATCGAAGTACATCAAACAACGAGAAAATAAAAAAATACAAGACTAAGACTGATACTACTTGTCAGGACAAGGGAGGTAAACCACCAACAAGATATGTGTCATGTTTGGATTTATTAAATTTGGTACATATACCGAATGCGAGAACATAAAAAGCCTTTAAGACATTGTGTAGTTCATTTCCTCTCGGAATTTCCGATTATAAGGAAATATTAAAAACGAAGAGCTACATGCAAAGCCGTAAGGAAATTGTCAATAAATATCTATTGCGTTTGTTTTAATAATTAATGAGTTGACGTCGGATTTAGCTAGAAATTCCACAAATTGATTACGATCTAATCATTTCTTAGTTTAACAATGTAACTAGTGGCATCGACAGTCCAGCTGTTATAGTTACATATTATAATGTTAAACTCAAGAATGGAACCACTCAAAGTGGAAAAATAGGCAAAAACAAAATGAAATGCATTGAACGTACGTTTTCCTCATAGATTCTAACCTCATTTTGCCGCTGTTTTGGCATTAGCTCTGTATACGAGTAAAAACCGAGCTCATAATACATTCCGGCCTCCAATAAGGTAAAACGAGTTCGAGATATGATTGCGAAGGATCAGAATCGAAGCAAAGGTCTCACCGAGTCAGAATCCGGGGGCACGTTGTCCGCCTTCGAGAATATTAGGGTCATGATTCGAGATCGATCCAAATCCTGAAAGACATCGGAGAACATTGTCGGGCAATCAAGCACGACCAGCAGAAGACCGTAATATCCGCGATCGGATGGATATCACGGCGTGGATCTCGACGCATATCGATTAAGAACCGACAATCAGTTAAACAGAAGATTTTTACCTTTCATAGAGTTGTACTTAGAATAAGATTCTCCTACTATATAAAGGGTGTCTGATAATTCATTAGGCGCATTGTAACACGCATTCCAAAGCAATATACTACTATTTTCACTATTATTGTAAGCTTTTCTTTAGTTCGTAAAAGTTGTCCGCTGTGAGCCCGGATCGAGAGTGAATACTTCACTAAGGCTGGAATCCTCCTCCTCGCGTGGTTTGAATTTACTATATCTTTACTTGTCCATTCTAACTCAGTTTATCATTTTGTATTAAATTTTTCCGTATATCCTTAAAACCACTTACAATTGTAATTGTTATCCGAGTTTAAGGATAAATAGTTTGGCGCCCACCGTGGGGCTAAGGATAATAGTGGCAATTTGATACAAATTTCCATAAGACACCCTACTCACACTTGTTCTTTGAAGTGTCTTTGATTTCAGGTAAAAGTTTGAAATGTTGAACTCCAAATCTGCCCCTCTAAACATGGATGCTGAGTCTGGCCACCATGGCGAGAATAATAATATGGTGCCTTATAACGAGGTGCCCGATGCCGATCCTAACGGAATTCCGGCCGCGGACCTGATCGACGCCAACTCACATATGGCAATTAACACAAATTTACCTACCGATCCTGAGAACAGCATCCGCTGGGGAGTCCGATCGGTGGCCCAAAATGCTCGTGATGGTGAAGGAGATGGGATCAACTTACGGGTGATCTTCGGCATACTGCAGGCTCATCAGGTAGTGATAACCCATTTACAGAACTAAAGTCGCGCTCCTAGTAGAGTTGAGCCTGAACCGTCCCGGAAAAACACTCGCAGAAATGAACCAGCCACAAATAGGCCAAATGAAGCTGAACCCAATACCAACCTTAAGATAATAAAGATGCCCGCAGAATTGACAAAACGGGTAGAAACGGGAGAAAATAAAATCAAAGCCAACGACAAGAAGGTGGCGACCTACAACTCCAGGGTCGACCAAATCCCTGGAGCACCACCTATATTGAAAGGCCTAGACTCTAAATAGTTTGTTCAAAAACCTTTTCCTGCGAGCGCAGCTCCAAAACAGATCCCGAAAATGTTCCGCATGCCAGAAATTCCTAAGTACAACGAAACAACTAATCCAATTGAACATGTGACCTCGAATCTGTCCTACTGAAAATGTTCGGAGAAACCTTGTCAAAAGGAGCTATGATATGGTATCACAACTTGCCCCCCAATTCTATTGACTCATTTCCTATGCTTGCAGATGCTTTTGTAAAAGCGCACCCCGGAGCCATCAAGGTCGAGACTAGGAAATCGGACCATTTCAAGGTAAAGCAAAGAGATAATGAGATTCTTAGGGAGTTCGTGTCAAGGTTTCAAATAAAACTGATGGACCTACCACCGGTGGCACACAATTGGGCCGTTCAGGCCTTCAACCAAGGATTCAATACTCGAAGCTCATTGGCTTCATAGCAGTTGAAGAAAAATCTGGTAGAATATCCGGCTGTAAGTTGGGCCGTTGTGCATAACCGATACCAATCAAAAATTAGGGTCGAAGATGATCAGTTTGGGCCCCTTCCAGGTCTGTTTGTCTCGTCCGAGCTAGTGACAGATCCAAAAGAGACATTGGTCTTGAACCAAGGTCAAGTAAAGATTGGTATCAATCGTATTGTCACGACCCAAAATTTCTCACCGATGGGACCGTGATGGCGCCTAACATTTCACTTGCTAGGCAAGCCAAAGTTAGAAAATCGTTAAACCAATTCCTTATTTCCATTCCGTAAATAACAATAATTAACTAAGATAAAATATAATAAGTACGGAATATTATAAAACTGTATTAATTACTATCATCTGGATATGGAGTCACAATTCACGAGCATTCGAGAATTTTCTACAAGTAATAGTCAGAAAGAAATACAACTGTCTGAATGAAAGAAATAATAGAACAGAAAAGATAGACGGGGACTTCAAGGTCTGTGAACACCGACAGATCTACCTTGAGTCTCCGGACAACGGACTAATAGCAAAATCTCGATCAACCCGAGCTGGTATCAAAATCTGCACAGAAAGTGCAGAGTGCAGTATCAGTACAACCGACCCCATGTACTGGTAAGTGTCGAGCCTAACGTTGACGAAGAAGTGACGAGGCTAAGGCAAGGCACCTATAAATCAACCTGTACAATTTAACAGTGTATATGCAAATAACATAAATGAAGAACTAAACAGGAAATGTCCAGAGGGGAACATACTGAGGGGAATATAAGATAAAGAACTACAACAGAATGATCACTGGAGCAGTCAATATACCATGAATCAATAGGAATAATGAATACAGTAAGGAAAAATGCACGACATCATCTATCGTGTTTTTACTCTCAATCTCATCATAAAATTAATAGAAACGGCACGGCATCACCCTTCGTGCATTAACTTTCATATCATGGAACGATATCACCCTTCGTGCATTAACACTCACAATATGGCACGACATCACCCTTCGTGCATTAATACTCACAATATGGCACGGCATCACCCTTCGTGCATTAACACTCTCCCTTACCATAATGCAATGCATAAATAACAACATGGAGATAGAATAACAAGTACAAACCTTACTTCAATATTTAGTTCCATAATATCAATCTCAAATTTGAAATAAAAACTCAATTATCACCAGAAAATTCGTAAACATGATAAGAACGATAAATTGAACAACACTAGTATAACACGTAGCAATTTGGCATACGAATAAGACAATATAAGAAAAACAGAGAAACATGGAAAACAGGTAAATTGGCGGCGCATAAGTACTCGTCACCTCACATATACGCCGCTCACATGAATTTCACTTAGCAAGTAATCTAAGGTTCCTAATTCCCTCAAGTCAGGGTTAGACACAACACTTACCTTGCTCTGAAGGTCACTTAATTCTCAATCATAGCTTTTCCTTTGGAATTCACCTCCAAACCACTCGTATCTATTCAAAAATGACTCAATAATATCAAATATTGCTAAAGGTATCAATTATATTGCATAAATTAAATTTTCCAAATTTTTCTCCAAAAGGTCGAAAAATCAACCCCGGGCCCGCTTGGTCAAAACTCGAGGTTCAGACCAAAATCCTTTTACCCATTCACCCCTGAGCCCGAATATGTAATTAGTTTTGGAATCTAACCTCAAATTGGAGTCTAAATCCTCAAATTTTCAAAATTCCTAGTTTCTACCCTAACCCCTAATTCTACCATGAAACTCTAGATTTTAGGTTGATAATTCAAGAAATGTAATGGATAATTGAAAGAAAATGGTTTAGAATCACTTACCAATACTTTGGGGAAGAAAATGACTCTTGAAAATCGCCTCTACCCGTTTGGTTCTTGAAAAATGTTGAAGAAATGGCTTAAACCCGTGTTTGGAGTCTGTTTTAAGTTACTGGACAGGCCTTTATCACATTCGCGAGAGGCATGTCGCGATCGCGATGCACAGTGGCCTAAGGCCTTTGCGTTTGCAAGTCTTTCTACGCATTCGCATAAGGCATCCCCCCAAGCCTTCGCGTTCGCGACCCAGTGGACGCGTTTGCGTAGAAGAACATGACCCCCTCCCCCAGGTCCCTTAAACTATCGCGTTCGCGTAAGACATATCGCGTTCGCGAAGGGTACCACCCCTAACGCTTCGCGTTCACGAAGAAGAAATTTCCCCTGCCCCCATTTTACCTTTCGCGTTCGCGACACTACTTACGCAAAGGCGAAGAAGGGCACACCAGAACAGCTGTTGCAGCAAATATCTCAGATTTTCTAAGTGCAAATCACCCCGTAGCCTATCCGAAACTCACCCGAGCCCTCGAAGCTCCAAACCAAACATGCACATAAGTCTAAAAATATCATACGGACCTGCTCGTGCGATCAAATTGCCAAAATAACACCTAGAACTCCGAATTTAGCACCAAATCGAATGTAATTCTCAAGAACACTTTAAAATTACTATTTTCTCAACCGAAGGTCCGAATCACGTCAAATCAACTCCGTTTCTCACCAAATTTCTCAGACAGGTCTTAAATATCATAATGAACCTGTACCGGGCTCCGGAACCAAAATACGGATCCGGTACTAACAATGCCAAACATCAATCAATTCTTAAAAATAATTAATTTTCAGACTTTTAATTTTCATCAAAAATTCATAACTTGAGCTAGGGACCTCCGAATTCGATTTCGGGCATACGCCCAGGTCCCATAATTTGATACGGACCCACCGGGACCTTTAAAACATGGATCCGGGTCTGTTTACCAAAAATGTTGACCGAAGTGAACTAAAATAAACTTTAAAGGTAACAATTCTTATTTTCATTAGTTTTCAACATAAAAGCTTTCCTGAAACCTGCCCGGACTGCGCATGCAAATCGAGGAGGGTAAAAATAAGATTTTTATGGCTTAAAAGTGTAGATTCGAGTTCTAAAATATAAGATGACCTTTTGGGTCATCACAATCTCTACCTCTAAAACAACCGTTCGTCCTCGAACGGACATAGAAAAGTACTTGGGCTGGTGAAAAGGTAGGGATATCTAATCCGCATATCGGACTCAGACTCCCAAGTAGCTGCCTCAATAGGCTGACCTCTCCACTACACTCGAACGGAAGGGTAAATCTTTGATATCAACTAGCGAACTTGCCGGGCTAGAATTGCCACCGGCTCCTCCTCATAAGTCAATTCCTTGGCTAACTGGACAGAGTTGAAATCTAACACATGGGACGGATCACTGTGATACTTTCGAAGCATGGACACATGGAATACCGTATGAACAGCTGCTAAACTAGGTGGTAACGCATTCATGTAAGCCACCTCTCCCACTCTCTCCAGAATCTCAAAAGGTCCGATATATCTAGGGCTCAACTTGCCCTTCTTTCCGAACCTCATTACACCCTTCATGGGTGATACCCGAAATAACACTCTCTCTCCGACCATGAATGCAACATCACGAACTGAGCTGTGCGGAGTCGATCATGAATAATCTTGAAGTTATCCAAGGCATCCTGTACTAAGTCTGTGCCCAACAACCGAGCCTCTCTCGGCTCGAACCACCCAATTGGCGACCGACACCGCCTACCATATAGTGCCTCATAGGGAGCCATCTGAATGCTCGACCGGTAGCTGCTGTTATAGGCGAACTCTGCAAGGGGCAAGAATTGATCCCACGATCCTCCGAAGTCTATAACACAAGCGCGGAGCATATCCTCTAAGATCCGAGTAGTACGCTCGGACTGCCCGTCCGTCTGAGGATGGAATGTTGTGCTCAACTCAACCCGCGTACCCAACTCACATTTTACTTCCCTCCAAAAGTGCGAGGTAAACTGCGTACCTCGATCAGAAATGATAGACACAGGCACAGTGAAGACGGACGATCTCACGAATATAAACCTCTGCTAACCGCTCCGAGGAATAGGTAACTGCAACAGGAATGAAGTGCGATGACTTAGTCAGCCTATCCATAATAACCCATACGGCGTCGAACTTCCTCTGAGTCCGTGGGAGTCCAACAACAAAGTCCATAGTGATACGCTCCCACTTCCACTCAGGAATCTCCATCTGCTGAAGCAAACCACCGGGTCTCTAATGCTCATATTTTACCTGCTGACAATTTAGGCACCGAGCTACGTAAACAACTATATCTTTCTTCATCCTCCTCCACCAATAATGCTGCTGCAGGTCCTGGTACATCTTGGCAGCGCCCGGGTGAATAGAATACCGAGAACTGTGAGCCTCCTCAAGGATCAACTCACGAAGCCCATCCATATTAGGCACAGAAATACAACCCTACATCCTTAAAACTCCGTCATCTCCAACAGTAACCTGCTTGGAACCACTGTGCCGCACTGTGTCTCTAAGGACAAGTAAATGAGGATCGTCATCCTGCCGATCTCTGATGCGCTCAAACAAAGAAAACCGAGCAACTGTACAAGCTAGAACACGGCTGGGCTTAGAAACATCTAACCTTACGAACTGGTTGGCCAAAGCCTGAACATCCAATGCAAGCGGTCTCTCACCAATTGGAATATATGCGAGGCTACCCATACTGACTAACTTTCTACTCAAAGCATCGGCCACCACATTGACCTTCCTGGAATGATACAATATGGTGATATCATAGTCTTTCAATAGCTCCAGCCACCTCCTCTGCCTCAAATTGAGTTCCTTCTGCTTGAACAAATACTTCAATCTCCGATGATCAGTGAATACCTCACATGGCATGCCGTAATGATAGTGCCTCCAAATCTTCAGTGCGTGAACAATGGCTGCCAACTCTAGATCATGAACATGGTAATTCTTCTTGTGAACCTTCAGCTACCGTGAAGCATATACAATAACCTTGCCACCCTGCATCAATACCGCACCCAGACCAATACGAGATGCGTCAGAATATACTGTATAAGTTCCTGAACATGTAGGTAACACCAATACCGGTGTCGTGGTCAAAGTAGTCTTGAGCTTCTAAAAGCTCGCTTCACACTCGTCTGACCACCTGAATGGGGCACCCTTCTGGGTCAATCTGGTCAACGGGGCTGCTATGGATGAAAACCCCTCCACAAATCGACGGTAATAGCCCGCCAAACCCAGGAAACTACGGATCTCTGTAGCTAATGTGGGTCTAGGACAGTTCCGGACTACCTCAATCTCCTTAGGATCCACTTGAATACCCTCTGCTGATATAACGTGACCCAAGAAAGCAACTATACCAAAACTTGCATTTTGAGAACTTAGCATATAACTGACTGTCTTTCAGAATCTAAAGAATGATCCGGAGGTTCTTCTCATGCTCCTCTCGACTGTGGGAGTAGATCAAGATATCATCAATAAACACAACCACAAAGGAATCCAAGTAGGGTTTGAACACCCGGTTCATCAAATTCATGAATGCTGCTGGGGCATTTGTGAGCCCAAATGACATTACTAGAAACTCATAATGCCCATACCGAGTCCGAAAAGCTGTCTTAGGAACCTCGAATGACCTAATCCTCAACTGATGGTAGCCAGATCTCAAATCAATATTTGAAAACACCTTGGCACCCTGAAGCTGATCTAATAAATCATCAATCCTCGACAATGGATAATTGTTCTTGATGGTGACTTTGTTCAACTGCCGATAATCTATACACATCCTCATCGATCCATCTTTCTTCTTCACAAACAACAGAGGTGCACCCCAGGGCGAGACACTAGGTCTAATGAAGCCCTTATCAAGCAAATCTTGCAACTGCTCCTTCAATTCTTTCAACTCTGGCGGGGCTATGCGATATGGAGGAATGGAAATAGGCTGAGTGCCTGGAGCCAAATCAATGCAGAAATTAATATCCTTGTCGGGTGGCATCCCCGGCAGGTCTGCAGGAAACACCTCTGGAAACTCACGAACAACTGGCACCGAATCCATGGAAGGAACCTCCGCACTAGAATCATGGACATAAGTCAAATAAGCTAGACACCCCTTCTCGACCATATATCGAGCCTTCACATAAGAGATAATTGTGCTGGCAGAATGGCCAAGATTCCCTCTCCACTCTAATCGAGGCAACCCCTGCAAGGCTAAGGTCACCATCTTGGCGTGACAATCTAATATAGTATGATAAGGTGATAGCCAATCCATACCCAGTATGATATCAAAATCAACCATGTCGAGAAGTAGAAGATCTACACGAGTCTCAAGATTCCCAATGGTGACCACACACGAACGATAAACACGATCTACAATAATAGCATCTCCCACAGGTGTGGACACATACACAGGAGCACTCAAAGAATCACGAGGCACAACCAAATAGGAAGCAAAATAGGATGACACATAGGATTAAGTAGATCCCGGATCAAATAGAACTGAAGCATCTCTACTGCAAACTGAAATAGTACTTGTGATAACAGCGTCAGATAACTCAGCCTCAGGCCAAACCGAGAAAGTATAACACTGTGGCTGGGGCCCACCACCCTAAACTATATCCCTAGGACGGCCTCTAACTGGATGGTCTCCACCTCTAACAGTCTGGCCTTTACCTCTAGCTGCCTGACCCCTGCTTCTGGCTGGCTGAGCAGGTGGTGCAACAACTGGTGCCGGAACCATGGCACGAGGACTCTAATGCTGTGAGCTGCCCGTTGCTCAAGGACAAAATCTAGAAATGTGCCTCGGATCACCACAAGTATAACATAACCTCGGCTGATGTGACTGTTGACCCTGAAACTGACCCTGTCGACCTGAATAATCACCCTGATAACTTTGGAGTGGAGGTGCACTAATAAGAGATGGTGGTGTTCTGTAGGCTAGCTGGTCGGAATAATGCATCTGAGGGCCATGACCACCTGAGGCACCATGGGATGCCTGGAGTGCTGAATAAAACGGCCTGGGAGGATGGCCTCTACCAAAAGGACTCCTGCCTCTAGATGAGGCACCTATGAACTCACCGGAATGACGAGGTCTCTTGTCAGACCCCTGATCTCCCTGAGTAAGAACCATTTCGACTCGTCTGGCGACATTAGCAGCTCCTAAAAAGAAATCTCACTCCCAGTCTCCTTAACCATTTGCAATCTGATAGGCTGAGCAAGTCCATCAATAAACCTTCTCACGCTCTCTCTCTCGGTGGGAAGCAGAAGAATAGCATGACGGGCCAAATCCACAAAACGGGTCTCATACTGAATAACAGTCATACTACCCTGCTGGAGATGCTCAAACGGACGGCGACGCTCCTCTCTCAATGTGATAGGTAGAAACTTCTCTATGAAGAGCTGAGAGAACTGGTCCCAAGTAAGAGCAGGCGACCTAGTTGGTCTGGTCAACAAGTAATCTCTCCACTACTTATTGGCGGAACCAGTCATCTGAAATGCAGCAAAATCGACCCCATTGGTCTCCACTATACCCATGTTTCGTAGAAGCTCGTGACAAGCTATGAAGATATTCTTGGGGGTCCTCTGAAGGAGCACCACTGAAGTGAATAGGAAAGAGCTTGGTAAACATGTCCAATCTCCATAAAGCCTCAGAAGACATAGCTGGCCCATCTTCGACCTGTGTTGCAATAACCGTCTGAACTAATCTGACTGGCTGAGCTGCTGGAGCCTGATACTGGGGAGTTATCTACTTCAGAGCGGGAGTGGTAGGAGTCTGGGCTCCTCCTCCAGCCTGAGAGACTGCTGGTGCCATGGGAAATGCGCTAGTCTGGGCTATACTCTCCATAAGGCCCACCAAACGGACCAAAGCGTCCTGAAGTACTGGGGTGGCAATGAACCCCTTCGGAACCTGAGCTGGTCCGGTAGGAACAGTCTGGGCTGGAACCTCCTCGTCAATCTCTATCTGAGGCTCCACTGCTGGAACTGCTACTCGGGCTCTAGGATGAGCCCTGCCCCTGCCTCGGCCTCGACCTCTGCCCCACGTAGGAGTTATCACTGGAGGCTCTAGCTGCTGCTCAGCAAAGGAAGCGGTACGTGTTCTCGCCATCTACGAGAGAATAAGAGTAGAAGAGTTCAATCAGTATTGAGAAAGCAAAATCGCACGACAAAGAAGAATAGAAATGAAACTTGTTTCTAAACTTCATAGCCGCTGGAAGATAAGCACAGGCGTCTCCGTCCCGATCCTCCTAACTCTACTAAGCTTGCTCGTGAATCGTGAGACCTAGGCAACCTAGTGCTCTGATACCAACTTGTCACGACCCGAAGTTTTCCACCGACGAGACCGTGATGGCGCCTAACATTTCACTTGCTAGGCAAGCCAACGTTAGAAAATCGTTAAACCAATTCCTTATTTCCATTCAGTAAATAACAATAATTAACTAAGATGAAATATAATAAGTACGGAATATTATAAAACTGTATTAATTACTACCACCCGGATCTGAAGTCACAATTCATGAGCATTCTAGAATTTGCTACAAGTAATAGTGATAAAGAAATACAACTGACCTTGAGTCTACCTTGAGTCTCCGGACAGCGGACCAATAGCAAAATCTCGATCAACCCGACCTGGTATCAAAATCTGCATAGAAAGTGCAGAGTGCAGTATCAGTACAACCGATCCCATGTACTGGTAAGTGTCGAGACTAACCTCGATGAAGTAGTGACGAGGCTAAGGCAAGGCACCTACAAATCAACCTGTACAATTTAACAATGTATATGCAAATAACAGAAATGAAGAACTAAACAGGAAATGTCAGGAGGGGAACATACTGAGGGGAATACAAGATAAAGAACTACAACAGAATGATCAGCAAAGCAGTCAATATACCATAAATCAACAGAAATAGTGAATACAGTAAGGAAAAATGCATGGAATCACCCTTCGTGCTTTTACTCTAAATCTCACCATAAAATTAATAGAAACGGCACGGCATCACCCTTCGTGCATTAACTCTCATATCATGACACGACATCACCCTTCGTGCATTAACACTCACAATATGGCACGGTATCACCCTTCATGCATTAACACTCACAATATGGCACGGCATCACCCTTCGTGCATTAACACTCATAATATGGCACTGCACCAACCTTCATGCATTAACACTCTCCCTTACCATAATGCAATGCATAAATAACAACAGAGAGATAGAATAACAAGTACAAGCCTTATTTCAACATTTGGTTCCATAATATCAATCTCAACTTTGAAATAAAAACTTAATTATCACCATAAAATCCGTAAACTTGATAAGAACGATAAATCGAACAACACTAGTATAACATGTAGAAATTTGGCATACGAATGAGACAATATAAGAAAAATAGAGAAACATGGAAAACAGGTAAATTGGCGGCGCATAAGTACTCGTCACCTCACATATACGTTGCTCACATGAATTTCACTTAGCAAGTAATCTAAGGTTCCTAATTCCCTCAAGTCAAGGTTAGACACAACACTTACCTCGCTCCAAAGGCCATTTAATTCTCAATCACAGCTTTTCCTTTGGAATTCACCTCCAAACCACTCGTATCTATTCAAAAATGATTCAATAATATTAAATATTGCTAAAGAAATCAATTATATTGCATAAATTAAATTTCCCAAAATTTCCTCCAAAAAGTCGAAAAATCAACCCCGGACCCACTTGGTCAAAACCTGAGGTGCGGACCAAAATCCTTTTACCCATTCACCCCCGAGCCCGAATATGTAATTAGTTTTGGAATCTGACCTCAAATTGGGGTCTAAATCTTCAAATTTTCGAAATCCCTAGTTTTAACCTTAATCCCTAATTCTACCATGAAACTCTAGATTTTAGGTTGATAATTCAAGAAATGTAATGGGTAATTGAAATAAAATGGTTTAGAATCACTTACCAGCACTTTGGGGAAGAAAATGACTCTTGAAAATCGCCTCTACCCGTTTGGTTCTTGAAAACTGTTGAAGAAATGGCTTAAACCCGTGTTTGGAGTCTGTTTTAAGTCACTGGACAGGCCTTTATCGCATTCGCGAGAGGCATGTCGCGATCGCGATGCACAGCGGCCTAAGGCCTTCGCGTTCGCGAGTCTTTCTACGCATTCGCGTAAGGCATCCCCCCCAAGCCTTCGCGTTCGCGACCCAGTGGATGCGTTCGCGTAGAAGAACATGACCCCCTCCCCCAGGTCCCTTAAACTATCAAGTTCGCGTGAGACAGATCGCGTTCGCGATGGGTACCACCCCTAACGCTTTGCGTTCGCGACCAGTCCTTCCTGTTCGCGAAGAAGAAATTTCCCCTGCCCTCATTTTACCTTTCGCGTTCACGACACTACCTACGCGAACGCGAAGAAGGGAACACCAGAATAGCTGTTGCAGCAAAAATCTTAGATTTTCTAAGTGCAAATCACCCCGTAGCCTATCCAAAACTCACCCGAGCCCTCGAAGCTCCAAACCAAACATGCACATAAGTGTAAAAACATCATACGGACCTGCTCACGCGATTGAATTGCCAAAATAACACCTAGAACTCCGAATTTAGCACCAAATCGAATAAAATTCTCAAGAACACTTTAAAATTACTATTTTCTCAACCGAAGGTCCGAATCACGTCAAAAAATCTCCGTTTCTTACCAAAATTTTCAAACAGGTCTTAAATATCATAATGAACCTGTATCAGGCTCCGGAATCAAAATACGAACCCGGTACTAACAATGCCAAACATCAATCAATTCTTAAAAATAATTAATTTTCAGACTTTTAAGTTTCATCAAAAATTCATAACTTGAGCTAGGGACCTCCGAATTCGATTCCGGACATACGCCCAGGTCCTATAATTTGATACGGACCCACCGGGATCGTCAAAATATGTATTCGGGCCCGTTTACCAAAAATATTGACCGAAGTCAACTAAAATTAACTTTTTAGGCAAATCTTTTTTATTTTCATTAGTTTTCAACATAAAAGCTTTTCGAAATCCTGGCCGGACTGCACACGCAAATCGAGGAGGGTAAAAATGAGATTTTAAGGCGTAAGAGCACATATTCGAGTTTTAAAACATAAGATGACCTTTTGGGTCATCACACGTATAATGGTGATCGTAGGGGTAACAGGTCTGGACGAAACCCTGTGAGAAGTGAAAGGAGAAGCTATCGAGGTCAAAATAACCGTGGACTCATGAGTAAAACATTTTTGACGGGCCAATCGGGCCAAAGAAAGTGCCGAGGTTATCAGAGTACAACTTCAATGTCGATTTTGTTGTTATTGTATCTACCATCGGACGCATCAAAGACACCAAGTGGCCTCGACCTATATAGTTTGATCCAGCCCAAAGGGATCCCAACTTAATATGTAAATATCATGGAACTCACATCCACAGAATAGAGGATTGCCGATAATTAAGAGATAAAGTAGCTCGGCTATTCAACAACAGACATCTCCGGGAGTTCCTGAGCGGCCGAGCCAAAAAACATTTCCGGAATAGAGATTTTCGTAAGTAGATCGAGGAGGAGGAGCCTCAGCACATCATAAACATGATCATCGGTGGGGTCGATGTTCCCTAATGATCGATGTTAAAGCGCACCAACGTATCCATCACGAGGGAAAAACATTCTCGAGAGTACATACCAAGAAACATTGTCTTTCAATGACGAGGACACTGAAGGCATCGTACAGCCTCACAACGATGAATTGGTAATATCTGCACTAATAAATAAATCTCGAGTTAAGTGTGTGTCAATTGATCTAGGTAGCTCGGCCAATATCATTAGATCGATTGTCGTGGAACAAATAGGTCTACAAGACCAAATCTTGCCCATAGTCATGATTCTAAACAGATTCAACATGGCATGTGAGACCACTAAAGGGGAGATAACATTACTGGTGAACATCGCTGGAACCATTCAGGAAACAAAGTTCTGTGTGATCGAAGGAAACATGAGGTACAATGCTCTGTTCCAGAGACCATGGATTCACAATATGAGGGCCGTATCCTTGACGCTGCACCGAGTGCTGAAATTCCCGATGCCAAGAGGGACCAAAACAATTTATGGAGAACAACTGGCCGTAAAAGAGATATTTGCGGTCGACGAGGTGATCACGATATCCGCACTTTATACATCGAAGGGTCTAGGTCCGGTGGCCAGAGACGAAATCAAATAGTAATTACCGATACATGCCTCGATTGAGCCGGAGAAGTAGGGGACGGATGAGGACGATGACGACAAAGTTTCTAGGTCTTTCATAGTCCCTGATGATTTTGACGCCCCCAAATCAACAGCCAAAGAACTGGACCAAGTCATATTAATCGAACACCTGCCTGATCGTAAGGTACACCTGCACACAGGGCTAAGTCCCGAGCTTAAGAAAAAACTCATTCAATTCCTTATATATAACATAAATTTTTTCACTTGGTCCCACCTCAATATGACAGGGATTCTGCCAGAGATAACTACTCACAATCTAAGCTTGGATCAGAAGTTCCATACGGTCAAGCAGAAAAGGATGCCTCAGTCCGAAGTCAAGCATGCATTCATCAAGGATGGGGTATCTAAACTCCTTAAAATAGGGTCCATCCGGGAGGTTATAAAGACTTAAACAAGGAATGCCCCAAGGACTCTTTTTCTCTACCAAACATAGATCGCATGATCGATGCCATCTCCTACTCCGGGTACAACCAAATTGATAGACCCGGACGACCAGGAAAAATGCCTTTCAACACTAAATACGGTACCAACTGCTATACGGTACCACTTATCAACGCCTAGCAAATCGAATGTTCGAAGAACAAATAGAAAAATCAATGGAGGATTACATTGACGATATGTTGGTTAAGTCCCTCCGAGCAAATGACCATTTGAAGGAAACCTTCAATATATTAAAGAAATACAATATGAAGCTGAACCTGAAAAAATGCGCATTCGAAATCGGGTCCGGGAAATTCCTCAGATTTATGGTGTCCAATTAGGGAATTATATTAATCCCATTGAGGACATCACCATTGTGGATATTTTCAAGACCGTTCTAAGGTTAACCGGGCGCATAGCCGCTTTGGGTCGATTCATCTTGAGGTCCTCCGACAAGAGCCATCGATCTTCTCACTATTGAAGAAGAAGAATAACTTCTCATGGATCCCGAAGTGCCAACAAGCCTTCGAGGAACTCAAATGATAACTCTCGAGCCCACCTTTGCTTTATACTCCAAAGGCAGACGAACAATTGTACTTGTACTTGGCGGTATCCGAGGTAGCGGTAAGTGGAGTCCTTGTCTGGGAAGAGGAAGGTACGCAATTTCCTATATATTATGTTAGAAGAACCCTAGGCGAGGCCGAAACTAGGTATCCTCACTTAGAAATATTGGTGCTCGCTTTGCTAAGGGCCTCTAGGAAGCTAAAACTATATTTTCAATGTCATCTCATATGTCTTATGACTACTTACCCATTAAGAAACATAATGCATAAGCCCGAGCATTCGGGGCGATAGGCCAAATGGGTCGTGGAGATCATCGGGTACGATATCAAATATCGATCCCGAACCGCCATCAAATCTCAAAGGCCTCCATCAAATCTCAAATTTTGCCGGACTTCGTGGCCGACTTCATACCGGTCCTAATTCTTGTAGTCGAGAAGGAGTTATTGAACTCGGGGACATCTTCCGAAATCTGGACCCTCTTTACGGATGGTTCCTCGAATGAAAAGGGGTTCGAATTTGGCATCGTATTGAAGCCACCTACGGGTAATATAGTTAGGCAATATATTAGAACTGTATAATTGACTAATAACATGGCCTAGTATGAGGCCATGATTGAAGGTCTTGAACTGGCTAAAAGCCTGGGGGCCGAGGTGGTCGAAGCTAAGTGTGACTCTGATATCGCCCAAACTCGCACCTGTAAATTAGGTTGCGAGGCAGTCGATGCAATAATAAAAACCCAACGCGAGTCAGGGTCAATTCCACAGGGAGCTTGATGTGGGATTAGGTATATACCTAGTGTGAATGTATGACGTGCCTAAGATTACACTTCCACATTTTCAATTGTTGTTTCTACTTTTACTTTTATGCTAATGCTTGTAATTGTAAAGCCAAGAGACAATGTTTTGGTTTTGGTTGTTTTTCAAGTTATAAAAGATCTAGGGTTGCGACTTCTGCCTAGTTGGTTACCTAACAGATTTATATCTTTAGGGCATGTTTGGTTGATCGGGATACAATATAGCAATCACACGTAATTACTCACTCTATACCTCTCGGTAGTTTGAGTGATTTTTCCTATTTTGGCTTTATCAATTCCAAATGGGTATCTCACGAAACAAGTGATAAATGCTCAAGTCGGGTCTTACTATCTCTAGATTCGACCCTTTAATTGGGGCTATCAATTTTTTGAATTTACCCCAATTTCTTGTTAGCCAAGATTTCCTAGACTTAGTCTCACTTTCTCAAGTATAGACTAAGTCAATTAGGCATGAATCAATATTTGCAACCATCAATCCTCAGATTCAAGCAAGAACTAGGCAAAATATCATATACCCAATCATAAATAAGCCCTAAATCAATCACCCATTAAGTACCTATATTAGGGTTGGGTCACAACCCTAGCTAAGGGTTTAGCTATTCATGGAAAATGAAGAAATTAAAGAATAAACTAAGATAAAATGCATAATAATTGATTAAGGAAAGAAAATCTAATGTTTAAATGCTAAAGTAGTACAAAGTTACCCAATACAGTAAATAAAAACAACTCTAAGCGGTCAGGTGCACCAAACTTAACCTAAAAATAATAAAGAGATCTATTTATATCCAGCTGAAAATATCTGAAAAAATTACCCTTGCGAAGGTTGTGAGGCCGCATAATTTTGTGTGCGGTCTGCACTTTGATACTGACTAGCCATGTTGTCTTTCTGCGGTAGCATAAAAGTGAGATGCGGCTGCACTTCCTCTAATTGCGCGGACCGCACATTTCTAAGTGCGACCGCACTCTTGCTCTTGGACTGGATATGGGCTTCATTTTGCGGACCGCACATTTATGAGTGTGGCCGTATTTTGGCATCCCGCGACCGCACAATAATAATGCAGTCCGCACATCTTCAAGCTACCAAACTACAAGTCTCTGAATCTAGTCTTCTACGGTCCGCACTCTTTGAAGAAATTCTATCAGTGCATCTTCAAAGTTTGCGGCCGCACACAGTATTGTGCAGTCCGCACTATAGCCATTTTTGCCTTGTTTTGGTTCTTGTCAAATCTTACTCCTTTTTGAATTTATTTTCACTTCTTTGGCTCGTTTTCCAATATTCCTGCAAGAAAGCACATTTCATTAGTTCTCGGGAATACCTTTAAGCATTTTTGAGCTAAACCGTAAGTAAAAGAGAGCAAATAAGTGGTCAAAATCCCTACTTATCAACTCCCCCAAACTTAAGTTTTTGCTTGTCCTCAAGCAATTAAGACAATTTCCCACCTCCACTAGAAAAGGGCTATTTCAGCTCGCCTAAGTTGAATAAAACATAAATCAATTGGGATCAACAATTACCCACATACTCATGAATCATTAACAAGCCAATGATTTGAATGTTAAAGCACAAATGGCTCTAATGTGACGCTTGAGCATCAAGGGTTGACTTTGTTGATCAAGGAAGCTCTCACTTTCATGCATGTCACTGTGGATCCCATACTCCTCCTCCTATACTCTCCGGAAGCTCATCTCACTCACGAATGAAGAACTCAATTCAATGACTCGAGAAAGATTTGCTCATCACTCTCAAAAGAATGTCACAAGCCCGGCTCTGAGTACCATATGCTTACCCCTCATGTAGATCACCACTAATGTAAGCTTGCTCGGCTTGAAATCACGTAGGGCTTTTTCGGCATGTAATGAAATCTTTTGGACTAAGGAGGGAAATATCGGAATAGAATTGGTTCATCTTTCCTTTAGCACTTCATATTCTCTTTTTGGATCTTATTTTGCTGACTCTTTGAGTCATTTTCTTTTCCTTTAGGGGGATTAAAGAGACTTGACATCACTCTTTATTTGTCATGTTATTCATACTTTCCTTCTTTGTTTTCTCCATGCTTTGAACTTTTGCTTTCTTTTGCATCTTTTCAACCATTTCACATTATTCACTTTCTTTTTGTGTGTTTTCTTTTGTTCTTCCTTTCTTTTTCTTTGCCTTTCCTCTTCTTCATTTATTTTCTCTTTTTTTGTGCCTTGAAACCATATTTAAACTCCTCGTCTCTCCCCCAAACTTGTTCTTTTGCCATTTGAATCACATGAGTGGTAAAGAAAGTTCGGGTGCCAAGAGAGAGTCACTATAAAACAGGTAAAGGCTTGTAATGTGGTTATCAAATAAAAAGGCTTTAGGTTCAAAAGGGTTTACTAAGGTTGATATCATTGGTGGTCCATGGAAGGTTCAAAACGGTCAAGGAACTCCTACAATCACTTCTCAAGCCAGGCTAACTTAGAATTTCACCTAGAAATACATTCGAGGCAAGTTCTAGACCACTCGCACGGGTACTTGTACTTGTAACAAAATACCTCACCTCTCACACAACCGGATTGTCAAAGAGAATAGAGTCGTGGGCCCACAACAACCGCATTCAAGATTGAAAATCGCTAATGGTTCAACTAAACCACCTGATGATTGCCTAAGTCAATACAAGAGTCGCAAGGTCACTAACTAGGGCTATTTCTTTACAAAAACTTATTTTTAACCATAAGCGCGTAGTTAAGTGTGTTGGCACCAAGTGAAGCATGCTTGACCCTTATTAATTCCTTAATACTACTTGTTTCTACCTAATCATCAAAAACTGACTCGATCTCTTAAGAAGGTTTTCATGCCATCCATCGTTGGGAAGAGCCACCCGATTCACACAAGACCCACCTTTGAAAAGAACCGTAGCATTAAGAAAACCAAAGGCTTATTGTTCACTAAAACATAAAAAAAAAAAAGCTAACAAATCAAAAAGAAGCTAATAAAGTAACTAAGAAGCTATACTATTAAGAAAACAAAATAAAGAAGCTATAAAATAAACTACTGAAAGTAAGGCAAATGAATATACAAACCGAGGGGAACATAATATATACAAGAGGGATGAATATATACATAATGAGGGAGAAAATAAAAAAAATAAAAGAAAAAGAGTATTAAAGTTATTACAGGCCAAAAAGTAATCAAATGTCATCACAGTCATCCAAAATGAACCAAAATAGACCACCCCCCAGAATAAGAACAAGCATTGTCCGCAATGCTTAGCTAAATCAAAACAAAATAGGGTAGAGAGTAAAGAAAACTCCCTATGTGGTCTCAGGGTGACTGGCAGCATCACCACCCTCAGTCTTCTTCAACTGTATTACATTATCACCGGGCTGAGGGAGAACATGGTTGGTGAGCATCTGAAGCATCTCCTCAGTAGTGGGGGCAGTGAGATTTGGCTCGTTAGATTGGCCAGCTGGTGCCTCTGCTGATGGTGCTGATGGGTCAGCTGGTACCGATTGATCTGTATCCATCAGTAGGTCAAAAGGCAAATCACCTGCTACTGCTATCTTTGTCACCTCCTTTCTCAAACTCTCCACTGCTTTCTTTGAAGCCTGGGATTTCATTATCTTCTTCACCTGCTTGGTCAACTCCTCAATAGCACCCTCATGAGCCACCAATGTATCCATAATAGTTTTTTGGTTATCCAGAATCTTCTTCAATGTTTCCTCCACTGACGAAGGGACCTGTGGTGCTGCTGGGCTAGAGGACTGTGCTGCAACAGTACTGGATATATCAGACAGCTTAGAAGTGGTTGTTTGGATTCAGTTGTTGAGGCTCACCAAAGTCTGGGAGACTCATAGCACAGTGAGAGGATAAGTGGGTGAGGCTGACACTAGTATTGCAACTGATGGCCTAGAAGGTAAAGGTGGTGGCATGGCGGGTGTCCCGGTTGAAGGCCCGGCTGCTGTGGAAGGAATGGGAGTTGTAGATGGCTTAGCATCAGCCTCGGAACCTACCACTAATGGCTCGTCAGACTGACCAACGGTGGTAGTAACCTTACCCTTGAACTTTGGGTTATCAGCACCCTGCAGGTTGTACCATGAGAGAGGCTTCTTGGCCTTTACTTTTGTGTCATATGGCCTCGGCTCCACCTTGGCATCATTGATATACTCTGTGAGAGTGTTTGTATAAGAGTAGGACTTTTCATTTTTTTGAACTGCCAATGTGATATTGGTTGAAATAATGGCACCCACATTGATCGGGTACCCCGCCATAATAGAAGCCACCAGAACTGTCCGGGGAAGTGGGAGGTTGTTCTCATTCAAACTCGGATCAATTCGGCTACACACAAAGGTTTGTCACCCTTTAGCTTCAAAATTGAGGGTGGCCCGGAGGATAGGAACTCCTGTTGTAATCCATGGTGGTGGTGGTGGTCCTCAGGCGGCCAAAATCTCAGCTAGCCAAGGGCGAGCTGCATCACCCAGAGCCATCTTCTCTAGGTACCGGACTGCCTCCACTTCTTCGAATCCCACATGAGTGTTCAAAGAGCAGGCGTCGAAGCGGACTTTCAAATTTCTCACCTTTGTCACTTTTTTCACCTTCTTGATGTGAGCCACATTGGCGTAGAACTCTCTGACCAAGTGCTCATTTGCATCGTCGACACTGTGGGTGAACCACTTCCACCCCTTGCGCTCCCGAAACTGTCTAAGGACATTTGGATTATGAATATCCAAATCCTTCATTAAGAACTGTCGCTCAAGTGTGAGCGACCTCTGGGGCCACAATTCCCGGAACCTGTTGAAGGTTGTTAAGCTCACGAACTGATCCTCCCATATTTCCTTTTTGTTCGACCACTTAAGGCAAGCCACTTGAGTGTCCCCCCTCTACCATCATCCGGGACATCATCATCATCGACATCAATAGCTACTGATGTCGGAGGAGTAGGCGTAGAGGAGGGTTCGAAACCTTGGCTTCCTGCATTAGAACCCCTAGAAGAACTAGATGTAGGTTCGTTGCGCAATTGATAATACCCAGTTGGTTGGGACTGGGCCTCAGATTGGACCTCCATTGAATGAACCTTGAAGGCTTCCCTGGATGGGGCATAGGAACTGGATTCTGAGGGCTCTATGGCCCTTCCACTCCCGGTGGTCGGCTTTTTAGCAATAGGCTTTGATTTCACTCCCCGAGGGTGAGTACCTTTTCCTCTGCCTCGGGAGGATTCACCTCTCCTTTTTGATGTAGAGCCTCCACCACGTGATCTAAACATTATCTACAATACAAGGTACATAGGTCAGTTGAGTTCAAAACAATTCAAACATTTGTAGAACAATTGCAGCACAACAGTCATCAAAGGAGACATTGCAGACCGCACAATTCTGAGTGTGGCCGCAGACTGTCTAGTACGGACCGCACAATTTTGAAGTGCGATCGCACACCCTGAAGTGCGGACCGCATAATTGTGAGTGCGGACACACATCCTGAAGTGCGGACCGCATAATTTTGAGTGCGGCCGCACAAGTCCAATCCTGAGATACTGATTCTCTGAAGTTCAAAAGTACGGTCACACATATTTTTATGCGGCCGCACAATTTTCTGTAGACCGCACAATTTTGAGTGCGGTCCGCACTTTTCAAGCACAATATTTGCCCTAATCAAGTGGTCTGCGGATCGCATAAAATTATGTGCGGACGCACAATTTGAACATTTACGATAGTAAGGTTAGGGTTAATGCAATTTTTCACAATTTAGACATGGTATGCACAAATTAACATGATTAATGGTATATCCAGTCCCTAATGAACATATATGAAACTACTCACATGAGTTTTAAGCACATATTAAGCACATTTGACATTTTTAGGCCGAAAAATAACTAAACTAATCAAATAAAACAAAAACAAAAATTAAGGAAAATGGACAAAAATCTAACATGGATTGAACATACCAGTAATGAATGATGCAGGTGAGAAACTAACTTGGTGAACTGAGTGTGATTTGTGAACTATTTTAAGATGCACAGTGTTTTCTTAGGGCTTGGAAATTCAGAGAGCGTAAAGGGTGAATAGTGTTGAAAAGACCTATTTATAGTTTGACCAAGTCGGTTAAAAAGTTAGCTGAGTGCGGCCGCACAATTTTGAGCACGGTCTGCACTTTTTACCTACAATTTGAACTTAACTTCTATGGTCCGCACAAAAGTGAGTGGGGCCGCATAAATTTGTGCGATCCACACAATTTTATGTGCGGCCGCATTTTGGCCAATGTTTTGCAAATCCAAACTTCATAGAGTTCATGTTTTTGGGTCCCCAGTTGTGCGGCCGTAGAGCCTTCTCTACGGTTGCAATCATTTTTGTGCGGTCCGCACAATTTTGGTGCGGTCTGCATAATTTCAACACTTGGCCAATTTTTTTAATTATAGTCCCTGCAATGCACAGTCATTCCTGCAATTCACTTCAAAACCAGTTAGCTCAATACAAAATCTATCTAAAAAGGAAGAAAATAAAAAAGAATGAAAAGAAACATAGGTTGCCTCCCAAGATGCACCTGATTAAACAACGCGGCACGACACAGGTTACCATCAATCACTTGAAGTGAATCAATGCCACAACGTGGCTATCACGCCCCAAACCCAGGGGAGAGACCGGCACTCGGTGCCTCACCTAACCTAGACAATTTGCGAAGCAAAATATAAAACTGAATGTAAACTAGCACTGACTAAACATCAATATAAAGCTGGGCCGACAAGGTCGTCATAACTACTACAGCTGACAAACCAACAAAATATGCATACCAGCCCTACAAGCCCAACATACTGCACTAACTGACAGGATATGTCTACAAGCCTCTAATGATGGATGTATTGTGATCGGAACAGGGCCTCGACCTACCCATAAAAAATATACATACATACAAAAGATGTACACAAAACCCTAGACCCAGAAACTTCGAAGGACGTGGAGCTTATCGGTCAGGCTAAACTCAGGAAACACCTACTGAGGAGGTCTACATGTCTGTCTATCTGAACCTGCACGCATGAAATGCAACGTCCCTAGAAAAGGGATGTCAGTACGAAATAATGTACCGAGTAAGTAAGAAAATAACATACTGAAAGTTGAAACTAAACTGATAATATAATAATTGAAAGTAACTGGGAGTCAAAGATGATTTGGAGATATACTTACCTGTTGATACTGACTCAACTCCTTCAATATAGTTAGTAAAATAAATGGTCGGCCCTATAAGGTTTGGTACGTGTAACTGCTCAGCCGTAGTAGCCTTGCTCATAGGCGCTTGGCCATACTAAGCTATGTATCTCGGCCATCCTAGGCTCGCTTATAGGCGCTCGGACACAATAGGCTTGATATATAACTTACCATCTTATCAGAGGTTGCCCAATAGGGGCCTGCCCATCGATTATAGCTCGATGGTGGTGAAAATATTATAATATTGTATATATATATAGACTCTCTGCTTTCTTGGCTAACAGAAGACAAAACTAATCTGAATATGAAGTGCCGATAAGGGAGAATGCTGTAACTTGTGAGACTAGGAAAATAGTGTAACTTCTGAGACTATGATAAAGTGAATAAATTCATGAATACGAACTTCTCTTTATGTCTCGTTGTCAAACCTATGTTGTTACAGGATCATGCCAAAATGAAGGAAAGGTTTAGACTTAACATACCTTATCACAATCTTTTCAATCACCAAGTGAAACTCGCCTCTTCTCACCTTAATCTACAACAACGATAATAAAACTATCATTAAGTTACGAAAGGTACAACTATCACACAACGAACGACAAGCTTATTTTGTATTAAAACGGGCAGCATCTCCCCTATAATCCTTACTTCCTCCAAATTCAAGATAAAACCAACAACACAAGAATGCAACAATAAAAAAATATATACATTATTTTTCAACCTTATAAATCCCACAAAATACTACAAAACAACCCAACACACTTGAATCTCTTCATACACAAAACGACCACCGTAGTAGTGTCAAACAGCCCGAAAATATTACGACGAACGACCAGACCACCACTCTGAATTTATGTGGTGTTTATCCACACCCTTCCTCCTCCAAAACTCTACAAAATAGTAGTAAAACACACAGCCCAACAGCAACACAAAACAGTCCACAAAATAGTCCGCTACAAGTGAATAACGCGAACTCACGGCTTCCGATCACCGTCCCGTGAGTTCTTACAAATATAGAACGACTTACAATGCATTTACAACTGAAACAAAATGTATTAAAGATAGCAGTACACTTACCTTATTTGTCGGATAACTCAGCTCCTATCGCGGTTCTTCAAACTCTAGGCTTTACCTCCAATTAGAACTTGAAAGGGGGAGAAAAGCAATTAGGGTTTGTGGGCAATATTTGGGAGGATATTTGAAGAGCTTATGTCTAGTTATTATGCCCTATTATCAGTTTAATATATGAAGTAAATAGGCCTTTATAAGGCCTCTTTGGATGACCCGACTGGCCCATTTTTGGATGACCCGAACTGGCCCATTTTTGGACTCTCGTTTAAGCAAGTAGGTGACACACCTACTTGTCACCTCGCAGCCTGCGCAGTCTCGTAAAATGCCCATATCTCTCTTCTCCAATATCTTATTGACAAACGATATAATGCGTTAGAAAATAGACTCTGTATCTTCAATTTGATGGGTGGAACACCCATAACTCTAAGTATATTGGGAGAAAATCACAGTTACATTTGACCCAAAGTTTCAGTAAAACTTATGAACATAACTTGTGATGACTTTCATCAACTTTTGTTCCACAACTCGCTTGACTTCAAAACATAATACACGACTATCATACGACTAACATAACTCCTAACATAACCTCCTTATCATGTTAAGCACCCTAGTCTCACCCCAAAAGTACATGTTATAACATTCCCAACTTGTCGACTTTCGACGAAACATTATTTTCTTCAATTCCTTTAGCTTCTGAACCTTCCAACCCTCTTTCAGTATGTAAGGAAATAACATACTGAAAGTTGAAACTAAACTAATAATATAATAATTGAAAGTAACTGGGAGTCAAAGATGATTTGGAGATATACTTACCTGTTGATACTGACTCAACTCCTTCAATATAGTTAGTAAAATAAATGGTCGGCCCTATAAGGTTTGGTACGTGTAACTGCTCAGCCGTAGTAGCCTTGCTCATAGGCGCTCGGCCATACTAAGCTATGTATCTCGGCCATCCTAGGCTCGCTTATAGGCGCTCGGACACAATAGGCTTGATATATAACTTACCATCTTATCAGAGGTTGCCCAATAGGGGCCTGCCCATCGATTATAGCTCGATGGTGGTGAAAATATTGTAAAATTATCACGATCCTCCACAATGAATGGTGAATTTGGTCGAGGCATACATTATACCTCTTGCAAAAGTCTATGATGACCGAGTCTATCGGGCCCAATATAAAGGGATAAGTGTAAACACTCAGATATCCCACGACATGGGTGGTGATGTCCTCTTCGGAGTCATGGACCACGATGTCCTTGTTGGCCCAGTTGTAGTCTTTTCGGACTATGGGGAGGTCCTCTCCGGTGATTGAACAAATGAATCCCGAGGCATCCTCATGCCGACCTTGTACCGAAGAAGGCTTCTCGACCTTGAAGTCACCAGCGATCAAACAACCCCGGGGAATGAACATTTTCAATGGAGGTTCAGGAGCTGGTTCATCGGTAACCACGTTAGCAGCGGATCGCTCGAGGTCGACCACATCGGAAGTGGTTTCTTTGGTTCCGGCAGTCGTTTGGGAGGTAGAAGCGACATTTTGGGGAACATATTTGAGGTTTTTGCCATTGTTATAAGGGAAAGCTTGAAGGACAAAGATGAAAAGATGGAAGCTCAGATGTGTTGGCTTGAGTGGATAATGAGTAAAAGTTTCAAAGAAATCTCGAATAACAGAGGTAAAAAAGATAGAATATGAAAAGGAGTAGTGAAATCCTGAGGGTACGAGGGTAGACGGTTTGATGTAAAGTAAAAATGAACAAAATAGGGGCTATTTATACTGGCTCTACGGCATTTCACCTCAAAGGACAGCCAACCGCCGGTTGACGTACATTTAATGCCATTATGACATGGCTGATGGATCCCTCATCGTAACGTACGAAGGAAGGAACCGAAGTCATCTATCGTTTCCCATCGTTTCGGCAAGCTTACTCTCCGAGAAATGAGTGGACTATCTGTATACGGGTAAAACTGAGCCCGATGAGCACCCCAATTTTCCGGTGAGGCAAACAGAGCAGGGATATAATTGCGAAGGATCGGAATCGAAGCAAAGGTCTCATCGAGTCAGAATCGGGGGGGCACGTTGTCCGCCTTCGAGAATATCGGGGTCATGATTCGAAATCGATCCAAATCCTGAAAGACTTCGGAGTACATTGTCGGGCAATCAAGCACGACAAGCAGAAGACCGTAATATCTGTGACCGGCCGGATATCACAGCATGGATCTCGGCACGTATCATTGAAGAACTGGCAATCAGTTAAACAGAAGATTTTTACCTTTTATAGAGTTGTACTTAGAGTATGATTCCCCTACTATATAAAAAAGGCATGACAATTCACTAGGCACATTGTAACACGCAATCCAAAGCAATATACTACTATTTTCGTTGTTATTGTAAGCTTTTCTCTCGTTCATAAAATTTGTCCGTTGTGAGCCCGGATCGAGGGTGAATGCTTCACTAAGGCTGAAATCATCCTCCTCGCGTGGTTTGAATTTACTGTATCTTTATTTGTCCATTCTAACTCGATTTATCGTTTTGTATCAAATTAATCCGCATATTCTTAAAACCACTTATAAATTTAATTGTTATCTGATTTTGAGGGTAAACAAGCTCGTAGATTTTATAGGAGAGAATTTATATATGAAAAACTAAGAAAAATTAATAAAGTTCTCTCTTCTTTTTTGCTTTCTCAACTAAAAGGGACATAGTAAATGTAACCTAACCCTTATAACATGAAAAATTCGGCCGCAAACATTATTTGACAATACAGACGAAGATTTGTTTTTGTTTTTTTACCAAAAGTTGCCACTAGGTTTGAACGAAATTTTCTTACCAATTGTTGACAGTCAATTGATTCATCAGTAAAGCCTTAGCCTTATGGTTAATTAAAGTCAAAATATATTGTAGTTAAAATTGATCGCAAAAGAAAGAAAAGAAAACCTATAAAATTGCACAAAGACTCAAACTAGATTGTGACACAAAGAAATATTTTAACGATTTTCTATCATGATTTTCACCTTTATGTAAGGGCTGAACGAATTAGAAATTAAATCATTGCAACTTATACTTTTGTTGTTAGTAATTAATATTGTTGAAGTAATTTTTATCTTTGCAAAGTAATGTGTGTTATTCATCTTTAGATATTTCTTTGACATGTCAATTGAACAAGTTTCTTATGTGCAAAGTAACATCTGAATTGTATATATTACAGAGTGTATTTAAGTAAATTGCTTAAGGAAAGTTATTATATGACATTGTTAATTATCCCTCCAAAATATCACAATCTAATAAAAAAGGCAATGCATAAAGCATTATGTGTTCACATAAGGTGTTGGCCACCAGCTTGCACTACTTCAGGCCCAAAGCAGCAACACACTTAAGCTGGCCAACCTATTTATTTCATACTTAGCCTTTTTTTACTAGTTATTCATTCTTTGTTTAAAATAGCATAGTAGTCATTCATTTAGTGGTTAGCCACTTTACATTGTATAAGAAAGATATAAATAAAAGAGGCCACAAGGGTTAAGGTTTGGCCGGTCATTTCTAATCTCTCTTCTCTTTTGTTTTCTCTGATGAAGAACAAGAAAGCCCTAATCTCCATTAACGGGTTTCTCTTTTCCAACATATTTTTACTAGTTTAACATGGTATCAGAGTAGGGAATCTGTTAGATCTTGTTCATCTATGTCGTGCGGTGTTACTCCTATTTGATTTCATACATTTTTTTATCAGGATTCATCTTCGTCGGAATTTCGTGATTCCTTTGTGGTTTTCCGGCAAATACATTATGTTTCTTTGAGACTAATTCAACTTTGTGGTGTAGATTGCACTGAATCTCTTTCCGACAAATAAATTCTGTTGATTGGAGGCTGAGATTTCTGTTTTGTTAGAGCTACGGTTTCTTCGATTTATCTCGGAGCTAGGGTTTCCTCGTTTTCATTGCTTCGCTAGAACTTCTCTACTATATAAAGGCCTTACTTCTTCAGGTTGCAAAGAAGGCTGGTAATTTTCATTTCTCCTTTGCATGCGTTGGATTTTGATTTCAATGTAAGGTTATTAATTGTTGTAATCATGACTGGTTCTACTTCTTCTTCCGCGTACACTCCTGACTTTACATCTCCTATATTCCTTTTGTCGTCTGATGTACCTGGTGTGTCACTGGTCCTTGTTCCATTTACGGGGAATGAGTTTGGAGGTTGGAAATATGATAGTGTCGTTGTCTGCTAGGAATAAAATTACATTTATTGATGGTTCGTGTCCTAAACCTGCTGCAACTTCTCCTGATTATAAACAAAGGGACCATTATAATAATATGGTGGTATCTTGGCTAACAAGCTCATTATCACCAGATATAGCCGAAAGTGTTCAATACTCTGAGACGACTGAAAGTATATGGAAATAATTAAATAATAGGTATGATAGTGTAAATAGGACCAAAGTTTTTGAGATAAAAAGGGAACTTGCCTCTACCTATCAAGGATCCCTTGATATTGCCTCATATTTCACCAAACTTAAGAGAATTTAGGATGAATTGGGAGTAACGCGCAGCAGTCATGCAAATTCTTGCAATTGTGCTGCCAAAGAGGGTCTTCAAAAGGAGAAAGAAAAGGACAAAGTCCATCAATTCCTCATGGGATTGAATGAGGTTTATGTTGGTGTGAGAAGCAATATGTTGATGATGCAACCTCTATCATCCCTTGATAAAGTCTATAACATTCTTTATTCAAGATGAAAGGCAAAGACAAGTCAACCCACCTCCTCAATTTACCTCTGAAGTAACGTCTTTCAATGTGAATTCACATAATAAAACTACTTAACCACAACTGAATATGCAATTCCAGGGTCAGCAGAGACAGTTTACTCAAAGAGTGAATTTTGATAATCAGTCCAAATCCTCTAATCTCTTCTGCAAGTATTGCAAAAAGCCTGGGCACTTAATTGATAAGTATTTCAAGTTTCATGGCTTTCCTGCTAACTTCAAGTTTACTAAGGGTAGAAAGGTAGCTGCTAATATGGTGACAGATTCTGATTTCTCTGCTTCTGAGTCTTCCAATCAAACCTCAATTACACATGTTGCTGAAAATGTTTCTGTGATGCCCGGGCTGACAAAGCAGCAATACTCTCAACTGCTCTCCTTATTGCAGCAACACATGTCTCTGATCCTGCACCTCAACTCAATATCATGAGTTCTGCCAACTTTGCTCGTACTCTATTGCCTAAGAATGTAGTATATAGTTTCAACTCTACTTTGTTAAATCAATCTGATTCCTTAACTTGGATAGCTGACTCTGGTGCTTCTGACCATATGACTTCTAATAAAGAATATCTTATTAACATTACACCTTTACCTATTCCTTTCCTAGTGTCTCTACCAAATGGTTATAAAGTAAAAGTTACTTGCACATGCTCCTTTGTTTTGACTGATTATATAATTCTTCAAAATGTCCTTTATCTACCTTCCTTTAAGCATAATCTCATCTATGTATACAAACTCACAGACCAATTTGATTGTATAGTTCAGTTTACTAGATTTTCATGTCTCATACAGGGCCCTTCTCTGAAGAAGCCTCTGGATCTTGATAAATTATACAGTGGATTGTACAAATTTGTGTGGGAAAACCCTTCTCAACCTCAGGTAACTTTGTCAACTGCCTGCAGCAGCTTGTCATCTTTGTCTATTTCTGATCATCTTCCTTGTACTGTAAATACTGTTTCCCCCTCTTGTAATAAAGCTGCTATGAATAAAATGGACATTGTTTGGCATCAGATACTTGCACATGTTCCTTTTATTAAAATGAAAAGCATTTCTGAAAATTCTTCTGATATTTCCTCTACACAGTCTTTTCCATGTACTATTTGTCCTATGGCTAGATAAACTAGATTGCTATTTTCTGATAGTTCTATTCATAGTTCTAAGACTTTCCAACTTATTCATGTTGACACTTGGGGACCATATCACACTTTTACATATTCAGGCTCAAAATATTTCCTTACCATTGTTGATGACTTCTCTAGATGTACTTGGACCCATTTGATGGGGTCCAAAAGTAATGCCTTTCCTCTCCTAAAAGCCTTTGTATTGATGGTTCAAACTCAATTTCATGTCACCATTCAAAACATAAGGTCTTATAATGCACTAGAATTAAGGAATAGCAATGTTGCAGTTTCTTTCTTTTCTGAAAATGGAATTATTCACCAAACCAGCTGTCCACACACACCTCAACAAAATAGCGTGGTGGAGAGGAAACATAGAACCCTACTAGAAGCCTCCAGAGCTTTAGTTTTCCAATCCAAAGTACCAATAAGATTTTGGGAAGATTATATACTCACATCCACATACATCATTAACAGACTTTCCTCTAGGTTACTACAGAATAAATCACCTTATGAGTTGTTATTTGGCAAGACACCTAGCTATTCACACCTGAGGACTTTTGGTTGCCTCTGTTTTGCCATTGTTCCAATTCCTCAAAGAGACCAACTCAAACCTAGAGCTATCCCATGTGTTTTTCTTGGCTATCCTTTTGCAAAGAAAGGTTATAAGTTATATAACCTTCAGTCAAAGCAGTGTTTTGTCTCTAGAGATGTCATTTTTCATGAACAAATCTTCCCTTTTTCTTCAGATTTTTCCCTTCCAATTGTGTCAAAGTCCCCATTGTCAACCACTTCATCTTCTGTTTCAACTTCTGTTCCAATCTATTGGTCTAAACCTATTCTTCCTCCTACTACTACCAATCATTCTACTCCTCTTTCAACTTCTTTCCTATTTGATAATCCTTCTTTCCTTTCTGATGCTCCATCTTTCCCCAATGCTTCTGACAACCATCCTTTACCTTCTGACAACTACTCTTCACCTTCTGATGCTTCACCTTCTCATCATCTTACTGATGCTTTCTTTGACTCTACCCCTTCTACTTCTTCTCCTACCACTATCAGTCCTGCCACCTCTATTGCACCATTTAGGAAACACACACTCATCCCTCTTATCTTAAGGATTACATTTATCAACTGCCTAATTCTCTTTCCTGTTCTGTTGTCCAATCTGTAGAGTTTGAGCCATATACTTATTCTCAAGCAGCCCTTCCAGATTGGCAAGATGCTATAAGAAAAGAGTTCGAAGCTCTAGAAACTAATAACACTTGGTATATTGTTGAATTACCCCTAGTTAAGAAGCCTATTGGTTTCAAATAAGTCCATAAAGTTAAATACAAAGCTAATGAGGAAGTAGAAAGATACAAGGCTAGGCTTGTTATTAGAGGGGACACACAGGTTGAGGGGTTGAATTTCAATGAGACATTTTTCCCTGTAGTGAAGATGTCTATTGTCAAATGTTTGATTCTTGTTGCTATTAAGAAGAATTGGTCTTTATTTCAACTTGATTTTAACAATGCATTTCTTCATGGTGAGTCGGATGAGAAGGTCTATATGAAATTACCTCCTGGCCTTTCTGTTTCATCTCATTCTTCTTCTGCCCATTTGGCTTGCAAGTTAAAAAAGTCTCTTTATGGGCTTAGACAAGCTTCGAGGTAATGGTATGCCACATTGTCTCAAGCACTTTATTCTAAAGGTTTTTATCATTCACTCAATTATTACTCTCTCTCTTTATCAAAGGGTCTCCTAGTCATCTAGTAATACTAGCTATTTATGTGGATGATATCATCCTTACTGGTGATGATTTGCATGAGATTTCAGCTTTAAAATAATTTTTAAATTTTGAATTTAATATCAAAGACTTGGGTTTTCTTCATTATTTTTTGGGTATTGAGGTTACTGTATTCCCTAATGATTTTGTATTGAATCAGAAGAAGTTCACTTCTGATTTACTCAAAGACTATGATTGCTTGAATGTTCATTCTGTTGTTAGCCCATTGGAATTGAATCAGAAACTTAAAGCTGATGTTGGGGATCTTTTACCTAATCCTTAGAAATACAGAAGCCTTGTGGGGAAGTTGTTTTTCTTAACTTACACCCTGCCTGATATTTGCTTTAGTGTTCAGCATCTGAGCCAGTTTATGCAGGCTCCTCAGCTTCCTCACATAATTGCTGCTCTTCATTTGCTTAGGTATCTCAAGGGTACTCCTGACCTTGGCCTTTTTTTACTCTCACTCTACTTATTTTTCTATCAAGGCTTACTCTGATAGTGATTGGGCAGCTTGCCCTGACACTCGCAAATTTGTTTATGTTTTTGCATTTTCTTGGGTGATAGCCTTATTGGTTGGAAGTCGAAGAAACAGCCTGTGATTTCTCTTTCTTCCGCTGAAGCTGAGTACATAGCTGTTAGTAAGGCTGTTGCTGAATTGGTTTGGCTATCCAGATTATTACATGATCTTACTATTGATGTTTTCTTTCCTATCTATGTCTCCTGTGACAATATGGCAGCTATTCACATTGCAAAGAATCTTGTATTCCATGAGCGCACTAAACATATTAAAGTGGACTGTCATTTCATCCGGAGTTAATTGACTGAAGGTTTCATCCAGTTGCTGCATGTCCCCATCTCTGATCAGCTGGCAGATGTATTTACCAAGCCACTACCTGGTGTTCTCCATCACTCTTTTCTTGGCAAGTTGAAGGTTGTTTCCCCCTCCAACTTGAAGGGGGTGTTGGGCCACCAGCTTGCACTACTTCAGGCCCAAAGCAGCAACACACTTAAGTTGGCCAGCCTATTTATTTCATACTTAGCCTTTTTGTACTAGTTAGCCATTCTTTGTTTAAAATAGCATAGTAGCCATTCATTTAGTGATTAGTCACTTTACATTGTATAAGAAAAATATAAATAAAAGAGGCCACAAGGGTTAAGGTTTGGCCAGTCATTTCTAATCTCCCTTCTTTTTGTTTTCTTGATGAAGAACTCTCTAGAAAGCCCTAATCTCCATTAACGAGTTCCTCTTTTCCAGCCTATTTTCACTAGTTTAACATAGGGAACGTAAAAGGGTTGCGCCCCAAGGGGTGTGATATACGCAATCTACCATGATGCAAGTATTAATGACTAATTTCACGACTCGGGCTGATGACCTATAGATTATTATTATTGGAGGACTGAATAACTTCTCTTTGACAATTATTTTAAAATATATTTAACCATTAAATTTATGTTTTATAGTAAGTTTATAGAGCTTTTAATTATAAAAATTTTATTTCAAACCTAATAAATGAAAATTTTAAATTTACCTATTGTTCCAAATTTCGTCCATTCTTTGTTATGAGACATCTTGGAGTAGATCATCTAAAACTCCCCAAGATTATGGACCCGTTTGGCCATAGATTTTGCCAAAATAAACTTGGGTTTTATTTGGCAAACACATGTTTGGCCATAGATTTTGCCTACATTTTGGCCAAATTCCAACTCCCAAATCTCAAATCTCAAAACCAGCTCAATAGCTGGTTTTGGGCTAAAATATCACTATTATATTTCTTAAAAATTACCCCAAACTTTTATATTTTATAAAAGAGCTCACCATTTATTATTTCGTAACGATGTTGCTTCGTATTCTCGGTCATCTGATAGTGTATCATGTAGTTCATTATAAAAATGATAATTTTGTATCAAATTTATTTATGTTCAGGACTATGGTTTGCGATAATATAATGAATGTTATTGATAATGGTATTGTTGGGTATTTGTGATAGTTTTTAGAACTTATGGGTATAAGTCATATTTCATATTTTTCCAAACCAAACTTCACCCAAAACAAATGTCCAAACACATTTTCATTTTCAAACCAAATTTCACCCAAATTAGATTTTTAGAATAAATTTGGAAATATATGGTCAAACGCTAGCTATAAATCCGTGAAAATAATTTGGGGAAATACTATACAAAACGACAAAACAAGGGTAAAAGATTTTTTTAAAAAAAGAAATGGAAAATGGAAAATAGGAGATGAGAGTTAAGGTAGAGTCCAAAATAGGGATAACGTGGCATTCAACTAAGCATTACAAGTTTAGATCATTCGCTACGCTACTCGTCCTTTCTTACTGCCAATTTCTCTCTGCTGTAGCTGTAGGGATACCCCCACCCCCCCTTTTACCCACTCCCCTACAATTACAGTAATCTTCACCCCCTTCTTTTCAGCCAACTCCTATTTAGCAATATAAATCGTTGAAGCTTTTTAACACAAACAAAAAAATATATTTCCCCATAAAATTATCACTACACCGCCCTCCGCCTTACTCCGCCGTCAAAAGGCCATGAGATGGTGGGACTCAGTGTAGTACTCGAAGGTTATAGAGATATTAGTTGTACTGCTGCTACTGCTGCTGGTACTACTATAACTGCTTCTACTTGGCAGATTGTTAACAAAGCTAGTATGGTTATGAAACCTACTTCTCCGACCACTCCCTCTTCTCCTTTTTTCCGGCGTAAATCTACGGCGGCTTGTGGGTTTCTCGATTATTGCTTCCTTTGTAAGCAGAAACTCTTACATGGAAAAGATATCTACATGTACAAGTAAGCTATATATACTCTGCTCAAATATATATTCATCTCTAAATTAAAACTTTTATTATTTAGTGTTGTGATTATAACTAGTGGTATGATACAGGGGAGAATGGGCATTTTGTAGCGTGGAGTGCAGGTGCAAACAGATTTTTAAGGATGAAGAAGAGAGTTTTAGCACAAAGAAAAGGGATAATATGAAATCTCAAGCATCTAAATCTTGTACTTCTTCTTCTTCTTCTTCTTCTTCTTCAACGACGTCGTCTTCACGGAGTAGGAAAACGGCAGCGAGAAACCGACCAAATGGATTTGCATACTGAAAGAGAGGAGTTTACTGTCCGAGGAAAATTTTGCTGCTTTCCAGTTTTGTCCTCGCCACATTTTGTAATGACTATGCTATCCCTTTTTTTATTTTTTGGGTTTGTTTCTTGGTTTTTAATTTATTAGTAATATTAGGAGTATGAAAAATGAAAGCCAACAAACTGCTGCTAGTTTTCATATATCAGCCCATGGGTTGTGGTGTCCAATCGGCAGGTAACCAAATTGCATTAAATTTCAAATAATGATATTGAGAATCTTTCTTTTTAAAGGTTTGGGGTGGTGGGGACAGTTAGGGATATTTTGGGTACTTAATGGAAATAATTGGTAAATTATTCCCATTATATGGTACGGTAAATTCGAATTGTAACTCTATAGGCACTTGTCTTATCCTTTGATTTTTGTTTTCACCACTTGACTTAACTTGTCTGTTAAGACTGAAAAAGTGTCAATATTAAATAATCGAAGTTCTGAATATTTTGAGATTGTCATAGGATATGGTTAAGATATATTGGATAATTAATGAGAAAATATTGATAACCTTTCCCGTACTCGGATTGTAATCTCTTGGTCACTAAATTATTTTCACTAATTAAAGCATAAAGGTGAAAATTTGGAGTTAATAAGTAATAAGCTAAGAATATTTTGAGATCCTCATAGGATATGGTTAATACTTAAATATAGAGTTCATTCATGGGCGCACGTGTGGGGGCATGGAGCAGGGACTGAGCTAGCTCGGTTTGGCGGAACCCAGTTATTTTGGTCCAATCTATGTATTTATCTTAAAAAATTTATTGAATATGCGTAAATTATTAATTTAAAATTAAATAACTTGAAAGAATTAAAATCTTGAATTTATAAGTTTCAAATTCTGCTTTTATTTCTGCACGGATCACTAGATAACAATGAGATGCTCATTCGTTGTTTACTTTGCTAGTTTTGATGCGCATTTTAGTAGTTGCAAAAGTTTTATATACTATCAATATATATATATATTTTACATTGTCAGGTTACATGCAAGTCTCCATTAAAAATGAGATTTAAAATCTCATCCATTTACACAAAGAGCATTTACATACAACATACAACCTAATAGTGTAACAATTTTTTTTACATTAACGATATTCTATACAACTTAAACTTATTGTTAATTCCTTGAGCTGAAGGTGTATCGGAAATAGTTTTTTACCTTTTTAAGGTAGGGACAAGGTATGCGTATACGTTACTTTTCACAGATTTCACTTGTGGGATAACACTAGGTTTTCTGTTATTGTTGTTGTTAAACTCATTGTTAATTCATTTTAAAGAGGTAAGCGTAGTATGGGGCAGGAAAGAGTTAATATAAGAGGTTACTGAGATTGGAATTTGTGACATTTCATTTGGAATTAGTTGTAATATATTGAATATTAGAATGTCCGATTGGAATTGAAGAATCATATTCAAATTTGGAAAATTGTAATCGATAGGTTTTTTGGCCGATGCATACCTTATACTAGTATTTCGTTTTTTATTCCTTCGTTCAAAAGATTGGATGTGTGGACCAGCAAGTAATTGATTATGATTGGTTATCTAAGGCAAATGGAAAGGGATAGTAGGAACACAAGAACTCATTAATCTCTTCAATTTCGCTACTTTTTCTTATTTTAAAATTCACTCAAAATATGTGTACACATATAATTCTTTATAAGAACTGAGATTTGAAATCTTAAAATACGGATAAATATTATCTATCTGATAATGTAAATATTTTTTTATATTATCGGTGCTTATTAAATTAGTTAAATTCTTTTTATTTTTATCTTTATTATCTCATCATCTTGTGTATCTACTTTTGCTTTTCTTTTTATTCCCACGAAAGATCATATCGTTGTTAGTTGTTTAATTTATATGTATAGACCATTTTCCTTCTTAAAGGATGAAAATATCTTTTATTTCCCGTTAGATTGTGGTATAAATTGCAATTCCCTCCCCACTCCATTAGTCTACATCTAAATTTAAACCAGAGTTCTTTCTAATGCTGACTTTTAATTGCTTATTTCAAAAACTTAAAGAGGAGAAAGCGCAGATAATATAAAGAATAACTCTTGGATAACGAAATATACCAATTTCCTAGAAAATGACATTCTTTCATCTATAAAATTCAACACTGAGCTTTAACGGCTCATTATCAATCATGGTATGAATAAGATCTCTTCATTTCTCTGTTAATATATTTTACGTTGTACAAATTCAAATTAATCGGATCTCTAATGCGGATATTGGACACGATGGAAAACCAAAAAGAAATGCTTAGAACCTGAAAAGTCTATCCTTGTATCCACATTTTTCATTTTCATATAAGAAGTAGTGATAAATCTTAGTGCCACTTAAGAATATTACTCTATATTCTATCAAAGTTTATGCTTTTGGCTAAGCAAATGCCATTGAGAAAATAAGAGGAAAAGCAGTTCAAACAAAAAGACAAGAAAGATACATCACTGGTTTCTAGTAAGATAATTATTGATCAAATTGACTAGCTAGAGGATGTATGGCTTCAAACTGATCTTTTTTCCCCCATGTGATAATCTCATGTGAGATTCCTATTAAAATTGTTGTATGAAACAAAGCAAACTAAGCTCGTCTTCCGATAGAAAGCAAGAAGTTTTTCCACCTTTCCTTTCCCTCTCTACTCACAAGCATATTGACAATCAAATAGCAACAATAACAGTACGTCTTAATCCGGATAAAAAAAAAGCATAAAAGAGGAGTGTATACGGGTGAAATCGGGCTAACATACGCCCTGATTTCCCGGTGGGTCAAAAGAAGCAAGGATAATATGAATACATGAGATCGAGATCGAAGCTGAGAACTTCTTGTACCAAAGCGCGAACAGAGTGCTCGCCAGCGAACTTGATAAAACAACGTGCCCCGGACCCGGGGTGAGTTCTGAGACTCCGGGAAGCGCATGAACGATTGTGGGCAACAAATAGAGGGCCGTGATATTCGGAACCAACTGGATATCACAGTGCGAATCTCACTCAATGGCGGTTACAGATCAGTAATTAACGAGAAAGGAGGTTTTTTACCTTTTTTAGATTTGTACCAGGGGTGAAACTCTACTTCTATATAAAGGAAATTTTTTTTTTAATAACATATATTGTAACACGCAAACCAAAGCAATATAAGTCCTTTTTCTGCTTTCTAGCTATTGCAAAGTTCTTATTTCATTGTTGTTTTTCATACACAATTGGCTTCGAATTGAGGGTCCGGTCAAGGATAAAACTACTGTTCAGCTTAAATCCGAGCATGGCCTTAACGTTACAACTGGTTTGGCTATTCATTTTATCTTTAATTCGTTTATCTAACATTCTTGATTATTTGTGTTGAATCAATCCACATATCTTTAAAACCGCGTATAAATTCAATTGTTATCCGTTTTAAGGGTAAACAAAGAGAATTGTGACAGACTGATAAACTAACGGTCAACGTAAAACCAATCAATTTACTATGGATTTTGACTAATAGTCTCATAGAAAAAGGTATAACCAATCTCATTTATCCTTTGAATATTACCCCCTTTAATTAATTTTTACGATACAATTACTATAAGAAGAATCAAATAATTTTTTGTTCAAGTGTATGATTATTATGAAACTAATAATGACTTGTGTATTCATATTTCCAAACGCTGACTACATACTTCTTACATTTCTCTTTTTATTGTTGGCTAGATGCTATTGTAAAAAATAAATGAGAAGTTAACCAAAAGCTAATTACCAAAAATGAATGAAGTTAAACAAAAGCAATTTTCGTGCCAATAATCAAGCAAATAAACAAGATTTAAGAAGAATCTTTTTCTCTTTAGGTAGGCATTTTCGAAGAATCCAATTGATATAATTCCGTACTTTTGGTGGGAATCATTTGGGCCTTGAACTTTTTTGCCAGTTCGGAGTCTTTTTGCCCTTTGCCATTTTGGTCCGCACAGCTCTCCCCTTGGAAAGGGACGGTTTGGCCCATCTTTTGTCTTCTTTTTTTTCTCTACTTTACTTACAGCTGATGAGTAGTCATTTTATTTGTTTTTATTCCATTTGCTCTAATTTATGTGGCTTTTGACTCGAAACATAACTTAAGAAAAAAGAAAATTAAAATTTATAATGTTAAATATGTTATGATATTTTTATAGCACAATATTAAAGATTAAATAAAAAATTTAAAGTTAAATTATTTTCAAATATAAAAAAATATCATTCTTTTTTGGACGAACTAACAAGAAAGAATGCCACATAAAATGAAAACATAGGGAGTACCTTTTGTGAATATTTATTTCATTTTATCTGATTTTCTTCTTCTTTTCAGTCTCCATAAGAAACACATTATACAATTTAAATTAATATCTCAAGTTCAAGTCCTATCAAATAGTATCACATATAATCAGATTTTTGTTTTCAAACACATAGTCAGATAGAGAGTAGTTTTTTTTTTTTTTTTTAATCACAGAACTTACAACTTTTGCTTTCCCAAAAATTACCATTTTGTTTGAACTATTATTTACTTATAATAATCTTTTTGGAAGTAAAATCACCACAGTTTAACATTTCCCATAGGTGCCATTTGCCCTTTAAATCCTGCTGTCAAACAAAACCAATGTTATCACTGCAGCTATTTTTAGCTTTTCTAAGTTCTTTTCTTTGCTTTTCAATAGTAACATACTTGAAGCTAGAGGAAGAAATTCCTATTTTGTTAAATTCTTTCTAAAGCTAAGAAGTAAATTTTCTTCTTCAACTTATTTGTACCCAGTTAGAAAACACAGAGGCTAAAAAGATACAACTTGAATCGCAAAACGACAGAGTTCAAAAGTGATTGTTACAAACGAGGGTTGTGGTGGAATGATAAATACTCCTTCATCCTCAACCAGAAGTATCGGGTTCGAGTCCCTGGGTATGAAGTCACATTTGTTAGGGAGCACTTTACCTCCCAATTGGTGAAATGAAAAGGTTAAGTAGGCGTTTGGATATTATTTTGTTGAAGTTCGAAAAACAACAGAAGTATATGATTGTTTACCCGAAAAACGGATAGAGTTGAATTTATACGTAGTTCTAAGGGTACGCGGTATAACTTGACGTAAATCGTATAAGCGGAAATATCGAATATTGAACTATCAAAAATGAAAATACAAACAAGGCTCAAGGGAGGATGGTTTATGAGTAAGCAAGATGAAAATAGTGTATAAAGCTCAAAATGATAATCTCTCAATATGGAGCATATGCACAGTATCTGAGTTATGGTGTCTTAATGTCTTAATGCCCCCCTTACAGTGATAATAGTCATCCCTCTTATAGTGGGGGATCCTACTTTAGATATAATTAAATGAATGTTGCTCGAATAGACCTTCATTCTTCTCTTGTCATGTATGTAATGTGAAAAAAAAACTAAAAAGGAGGACGCACCCTATATTTATACCAAATCATATTAATTTATCATGATTAAGCAATGATTTAGTAATAAAACATATATAAAGACATGGCATCTTAGGTTATTGTAAACATGGAATGCGAGTAAGGTTTTTAGCCTGCTAAAATGTCAAGAGAGGGGCATATTCAAAGTATGGGGGTAGCCATCACACCAGTCCAATAATAGCGATTGAAAAAACCTTGGTGGATAACAGATAACTGCATCGCTTAAAAATTTTCTACTTGCGTTCTTTTTCAAAATTTAAGTTTTCAAATTCCTAATAATTAAAAGCCAAAATCACTTTATTTCCCATAAAAACAAACCGTACAATCTCAGGGACAATTCATGACCAAGAGCTCAAATTCAAGCCACATTGTACGAGTTGGAATCCTCAATTAGACCTCCCCTACTCCAGTCAAAATAAATGATTGACCAGAAAATACATTAACTTGGTTCTCATCCACCTTTGGATAAGATAATTCGCCGATTTATATGAGGACTGGGCAATTTTTTTTAACAAAGCGGATAGGGATATAAGTGCCATAAACAACCACCATTTCCAAATCAAGCCTTTCACCAGATATTAGAAGTTTTTCATTCTTCTCGCGAGATTGCCAAATGCTTTACCAAAGTGATGACCCTTCCCACTAGACAAAACCTTAATCATATGATCAAATACTACTCTTAAAAGTTCTAAGCCAATAGTTCTGTAACACAAAGTTTAAGAGTCTTACTGTGCTAAAAATCTTCAGCGCTTAGTCTGAAACTGACCACTGGCTTTTCTCGCCACTCAATAAACCCATAGTTTCTGTTTTGCCTCAAGTTATCAAGCATAAACGTACAACTTAAAGAACAATGTGATCAAGTTTAGAATTGTTTACACAAAGTAAATTCAGGAATATACAGGTACAAGAATTTTCCACCTAATAGTTGCAGCTTGGAATTATCAAAAGAATACGTGCAAAGGCAAAATATAGCATCATCATCCGCCGTAAGTCTAATTAGCTTCTCCATCTATATCAATACCAAGCTCAGCCAGATTTGAACAGAAGTACTGCTTTTGAATCCAAATAGAAGTAGACAAAGTGGTTTGTCTCATGAGTTACATAAGAGCCTACAAGACACAAAGCACAAATATCACCAGTGTAACTGCAAAATGAGCTGTAAATCAAGCTAGTCAATTATAATTAATCTTCTATGCAAACATATTTGCAGAAGAATAATGTGCAGCACAAGTTTCATCCTGCCAAACTCTATAACCTGTCAGCACTACAAAAAACAATGACACGGCAAAGCAGCAAACCGGTGACTCTCTTACCTTCTTTTGAATGACTTCGCCAACCTTTATCACAGCAAAATTTGTGAGTTGCAACACTTAAGTCATTTTCTATAGTATGACCAACGAGCGCTATAAGCACTATCTATCATCCTCCACTCGATCATAACACCGAATGAAAAAATTGAGGTTAATTAATTCAAAATAAAAGCTAGACAGACCAAAGAGATCTTGGCAACAGGTTGGTGTTATTACTGCATAATTTCACTGTAAAACACTAGAGACCTGGCAGAACTTTTTTCATCGCCATCAACTTACGGAATAACAGGTATATACATTCTTAAAGTTCAGCTGTCTTGAACTTCACACGAATGAGTGTTAAACTGTCTAGCAGAACCTGACATGGGACCAACTAAACCACTAAACCTGAAACTGTAAAAGGGATGCCGACAAACATTACAAAGGTATTGCTTTACAGAGTCCAACAAGTATGACAGATAGAAGGCATCTGGTAGGTTGAAATATCTTTGATATACCAACAACACCTTACTCAAATTTGTCCAGTTAGTGACCATAGTTGAACTTCGGTCTACTCAAAGACAGAGAAAATACAGTGTTCTTGTTTTCGCAATTGAATACTCACTTTGGTCATTCCAGATAATATCGACATTCATAAAAAGAGAAGTTCTATCAGTTAAACATAAGACGCCTTGATAGAGATCAAATTTCTACTTTCTACATCTTAGATCTTAAAGGCATTTCCACGTTCATTTCTTCTTTCAAGCCCAAATCTCTAAGAAAATCATTTCCAAACAGTCCAAGTAATATAGAAGGTTGGCCTTTTCTAGCTTTTGCTGAATGTTACTTGTCACTCGCAAACTCCTATGAACTAGGGCCACTGTCTCATTGCAACTAGCATTGACCAAACGACGCAGGAAAGAAAAGTGATTGTCTGGTTATCAAGGGGAAAAAATATGATATCCGCTACAAGTCAACAAAGAATACTGTTCTTATTATTTTATTTTTTAAATTTTCTTTTTGATAACCAACAAAGAATACTCTTTAACTGCAGATTTTCCACTCTAAACAAGCAAGTACAATTTACAGACTGGGAGGCACAGATGCTTTAGAAAGGTCACAAGAAACAGTCAAATTTAGGTTAAAAATCATTATCTTAGCACTTACCAAACTGACGACTCTGTCAAACCAGCAGAGATCAATAAATGAAAGAAGCAACTAATTAGTTTGTACAATTGTAAATATATTCAAATTTTACACTGAGGCTTCAAAACCATTGGCCTAGTGTACACATAGTTGCAAATCTGCTGTTTTTTCGATGAGTATTCTTCAAAAAACAGAAGGGAAACACAAAGCCATGACACATTCCATATGCTACTCACAAGTACAGAACTGAATGAGATACTTGTTTAGACACATCCAACTAATCGCCGCTGCATCATCCACCATTTGAGCTTCTTTGAAGAGCATACAAAAAGGTAAATGGCTTACATATTACCGCATTATCATTAATGCTCATTCTCGCAAGACCATTGCTAATCACAAGGTATATTCATTATATAAAGATCAAACAAACACTAGAACAATTTCATGAAAAGGGTCCTTCAGTCGCACTTTTTCAAGTAACTACAAATCCATGATGTTGTTTCTCACTTTTAGTATACAATATTTCTTATGATGATGGTGGTTGGGCCAGCTTGCGCGCACATCAACTATTCCACCGGGTAGTTACTATCTCCCACCAACACAGGTACCAGGTAACTCTCCCAACCAAGTTTTAAGTAGATGAGAAGAAAATCACCTAATGATTTATTGCCTCTGCTGAAATTTGAACTTGAAACCTCATGGTACTTACAAATTTATATTATTAGAGATTAGTCATTAGAGATTATGACCTTTTATGGATAGGATCAACACCAAAGAGAAGACAATACCCCCCTCCCTTCTAACTCCCTAGATAAGCTTTTCAACATGACCTTGAAAAGATCACCTAATACAGGAAGATCAGATCCATCCACCAATCAATTTTTTTACAAGGGTGGATATTTTAACCAGCTTGCGCGACAGCTCAAATTTAGTCTGGTAACTGCTACCTCCTACCAGCATAGGTACCAAATAACTCTATCCGTACAAGGCTTAGAACTCGCCTAGTGACGCCTCTTACGATCCATCCACAAATCATTGAACATGCATAAGTAATTATTTTTGGCGAAACTCGAGACAAGGCTTTGTGAGGTGCTAGATCCACATCATTTCGGATATATATTGCATACATCCCATCAGATCACGGAAATACTACAAATTAAGTTTCAGTTGTCATACCATATAATTTTCCTATCAGCTAATTCTAGTAACAATGAAAGTTGATATCTTCTATAAAAGCTGCATTAAGTAAATCATGTAAAACCTCCGAACCTTACCGAAGTTTTTGCCGACAATGCAATGCCAAGTAGGACCGTACTTCTTATCAAACTCCTTCTTAATCTGTTCAGCGACATCTTTCTCTACATTATACTTCTCAAATGCCTAATCACATAAACAAACAAGCACAAAAAAAACGCATAAATTCATAGAACTATAACAGTAAATTCGGAGTAGAATACGAGAGAAAATAATCAAACGCATAAGTGCTTGTAATCGAATATATACAGCAATAGCAATGTCGACGGCCTCCTTTTGAACATCAGGTTTCATATCGGCACTTTTGATTGTGATTTTTTTGCCGATAGGAGACGGAACGGAACCTGAGGAGCTTCTCCGATCATCGGAGGTAGGCTTTGCCACCGGAGCTCCTCCGGTCCTTTTCGCGTCTTCACTCATGCCTTCAAAATCCTTCGCCGGAACTGTAGAACAGCTCCTCTCCGGTGGCCGGTGATAAAAGGAATGAATGAGTATGAGAGAGAAAGAGTTGAGAGGGGGTGGGGTGGGGGTGGGTGATGTGTGTATGTGGTGTTTCTGATTTCCAAGAGATTGTCCTTTCTCCTTTGCTTTACGCGACAGGGAAAAATGTTACGAGTTGGTAAAAAGCGGGAGTGTGGGAGAACGAATTTAACTTATTACTGTCACACTGCTCTATTGTCGTCCACTTCCTTTTTCTTTTGTTTTTCTTCAAATAATCATATGATATTTGAATTTTCATTACTGAATTTATTTAAATTCAGATCGTATAAGATACATTAAAGAGTGGATTTTTTTTATTTTCTACCATAAATTATTACTCCCTCCATTTTAATTTATGTGAATATATTTCCTTTTTAGTCCGTGCCAAAAAGAATAATTTTTTTTCTTATTTAGAAATAATTTACCTTTATGGAATGATTTATAGCCACACAAAATATATGTGCCTCATTTTATACCACAAGTTCAAAAGTATTCTTTTTTTTCTTAAATTTGGTGTCCAATTAAATATGTTCACATAAATTAAAACGGATGGAGTATTAAAATTGAAACTCAAGACATCGGATCTAAGGTTAAGAAAACTTTCTCCATCCTACTACACTTTTCGATGGTCCCAAAAAAGAAAGACCGATTTACATGTATTTAATTTCCTGAGAATTCAAAGTTGATTTCCATTTACTTGTATAAAAATATTACAAATCACAAATCTCATAGTTAAAATTTAGGACCCGCTTGCCATAGATTTTGGCTTTTTTTTCAAAAATATTTTTAAAATATTGTCATGAAATACGATCAGTTTTTAAAAAAAATCTAAAAATATTTTTAAGTTCACAAAAACTAGTTTAGTGCAGTTTTGGGTGAAATTTTTTCTTCCACTCACAAAACTTTAACTTCTTTTTCAAATAAAATGCATATGCAAACACAACTTCAACTTTCATGTATTATTTTTTAGTTAATTTTAAAAAAAGAAAATTCAAGTTCTAACCAAATTTATGTCTAAACGCTAGCTCAAAAAGTATAGGGAGAAATGGTAGTATAACTTAACCGACTCTTTACATGGAACTAATGTTATCCTTTTTTCTTTAATGAATACATCATTTTTAAATTTCACTCGAGTGGGGTCACCTGCTTCTTTTTCTTTTTCTTTTTCTTTTTCTTTTTTCTTTTTCATATGTTAAGCAGCTCTTTGTATTCGAAGAGAATAATGTATGTTTGATATATAAAAATAACTTATTGTTTAAAAATCATATTAGATCTCCTCTGGTGAAGCAAGTACTAGTAGTAATTTTGCCCGTTTTCTCTCCATTTCATATCATGATTGTATTTTCAAAAATAAAATACAGACCGTCAGAGTTTGTTGGGAAAAAAAGGGTATTTTAAGAGAGGTATCCAAGATTTGATTCAATCAGGCTGAATCAATAATTCTTATAGGAATTTAAGAAACGATTTTAAAACAGAATAGAATATACAACTTCAAATTCTTATAGGAATTTAAGAAACAATTTTAAAACAGACAAAAGAATGTTCACATTAGGACTCAATAATTCTTGTTGCAACATAACTATCACTTCAAGGATCACACCTTCCCGTAGGAATATGTTAGTTGCATGGTCACTATTTATCAAAATAATATAGAATTTGTTCCTTTTCTTCTTTTAGATCCTTTGGCATAAAAATTTAAACTTCCCATGCACAAAAAGTAAAACTATGCGGATATACACAATCAAATACATTTTTCTTCACCTCAATTACAAAGAAATTTCCTAAAAGCTGCTAGAAAATGGAGTTAGAAACTGGACTGCTGGCTGCCATCTTTCAAAGACGTGAAAAACTTCAAACTGTTTCTTCATATTTACATGAATCCTAGTTTCCAGACAACAGCTCACAGCTTTAAAATTTGACAATTCTGCCTCTTTTATGCTTCTTCATCCGAGTCCTCAACAACCCTCGTCATTTTTGCTCTCTTTGCCTTAGGAAGATCAGCTTCAGCTTCATTTTCGGACTCAGAAGCCTCTACTGCTGGTGGACTATTGTATGCAGCCATTAATGCATCTTCCACTTCATTTCCTTCATCATCATCTTCAGCTCCAACCACTGATTCGTCTTCTGCTCCATTTCCTTCTTCATCACGAGGGTCTTCTTCATTCTCACCTCGTGCTGCATCATTATCTTCTGCATCTTGGCTTCCAGCACCTTCCTCTACGGAAAAACTTTGTGGCTCTATTATCTTGAAGTCCCTGGAGGTGCTTCGTTTTGCATGCCTCAGCAAATTTATTTTTGTAGCCTTGCTAATTTGTATGAGATATTTCTCATAATCTTCTATTTGGTAAATCAAGTCGGGGATGCATCTGTTCTCCCTTTTGATTTTATTGACGAGTGCTTTAGATTTCGTGCTCTCCAGTTGTTTCTACAAGTCAAGCAGGTAGAATAAACAAAACCATTTCAACAAAAGAAGTGAAGCTTTAGCTTAAACAAGAGTTTCCAAAGCCTTTACCTTTTGCATCACTACCATAAAATTGTAGAGTGGAGCTGTTAGCTGGCTACAAGTTACTTCCACAAGCTTTTGATACTTGAGGCTTGGTAAAGGTTGTTTCACACCTTTGGAAGCAATTAGAAGCTTTGACATTTGGGCTAAGTTCTTGTAAAACCTTGCAGCTAACTTCACCAACTGCTCTGCCTGAGGATCTGCTATTTGTGTTGGTGTTAAATGATTGGAAACATGATAAAAAATAGTAGATTAATTAATAACAAGAATATCTAGATTCTTTTTAACATACCCTTAAGGTCCATCATCACAAAAGAAGATAACACCTTTACAACTGCTTCTGCTCTTGAATAAACAATCTCTTCCAGCGCCAATCCTGGATCTCTTTCACCATTCTGATTAACTAAAACAGCTCTTGTATTTGCAACAGAATATATCTTCAATTTCCTTATGACCCATTCAGTGTCGAGAATAACTGATTCAACTAAGTGCAGTATTAGTGAAGCTACTGCAGCACTGGTTGATTTGTTTATAACTGAATACGCGTCCAATGTCACTTGTGAATCAAACTTCTCTGATTCTGATCCCACCACTTTCAGAAGCTCTGCAGCCATGTCTTCAGCAATAATTAAGTCACTTGGTGGTGATGTCAACAACATAGCAATAGATACAATACTTTTAGCAGCCTTGGGATTTGATATTTTACTGGTCTTGCAGATGCATTTAGCCCAATTACCAACAAGATTCCTTTGCTCCTCTGGCAGTTTATTGCTAATTAACATGATAATATCACAAAGAACCTGGCAGCAAACATAACATAGATGCTATTAAATAGTATAAAGAACTAGGCTATACATCACGCAAAAACTCCCAATCATACGCATTTACCTCAACTTCACGGAAGAAAGAACGTGCAAGAAGCATAGAAATCAGTGGCCTTATACTGTTTTTGATGAATAATTCTTCACTTGTATATTTGTAAAGAATGTCATCAGCTTTTTCACATTCGGTATCAATATCGCCATCCATAGCATTGCCCACTTCATCCCCAGGACCAGAAACTGCAGCCAGGTCATCTATCAGAACAGAATAATCCAACTCATGCAAGATTAATGCCAGCAATTCTTTCAAGGAAAGAAGTGCCGAATGGATATATTCCTTCCTGTCATCAAGATCTTTCTTCACATTAGCATCTTTTTTCCTACTATCTGTCATAGATTTTGGTTCAGAGAGGAGCCACCAAATCATTTTCAGCAAAGGGGAGCCCAACTGCTTGATCTCCCCATAGATCAACATTTTTAGAGGATCTTGCTGTCGCACAACAGAGGATGCTTTTAGCTGACGGAGGCAAAGGTTAAGAGTAAACGAAAGAATTTTATAATACTGAGTTGGTGCCTTTCCAGATGATAATTGGCTATGCTTTTGAGAGGCCACATTGTTGTTAAAGCCATCATATCTCCATGATTCTATAGTGTTTTGCAACAGCTGATAGATAATTGAAGTTGCTAAGAGAGGAATTCGTTCATGACATAATTTACTGCCACTAAATTCAAGCTCTTCTGAAGTAGTGCTTGCAGTAGGCCGTATAAAACCTCTTTGAGTTGAACCACCACCCTGTCTACATATATTTCGGTCCAGAGATTCAAAAATACCAATGAAGTCAAACAGCTCTTTTTCCAACTCAAACTTTTTCACATCAGTTGTTTTTCCAAACTCAGTCCCTACTACATTCAACATCACCTCAATGATTCCTAATAAAATTGAAGAACAGCATCTCCGTTTTTCCTCTTCTAAAGGAGTAGAGCCTGTATCCTGATTTTTGCCAAGTAAGCCTGATTTAACATGCAAATAACAATATCAAACAATCATTAGCTTCACTAAACAACTAGCAACGAATTTTCTGCAGTGCAAGGAAGTTAAAAATAGCTGTAACTCAATAGCAAGAAACATAATCAGAGTCAACAACACTAATTTTGGTGTGGAGTAAGAAAAATGGTCAACTAATACTGTTTGGTGTTCAACATAAGCTGCTTAGGTCAAGAAATATCAACAATAGCAAAATTAACTGCCCTCAAGTTGAACTTTATTCAACCTGAACTCAACAGTTTCTCGCACCTTCCATATCTGCATTTCTTAGGAAGTCCCGAATCTTTGATAACGCATTGGACAGTGACTCTTTGGACCACGCTTTTCCAGGCTGCTGCAATTTTATCAAATGCCAAAATAGTAGGTAACAAGCTTTGAATCAGTGGGGATATCTTGCCTATTTAACTAGAATACCTCATTTTCTTGTGTCAGAGAGAAGCCAAAGCAAGTCCATGAATCTGAAGGATGGTCAGTTTTCCCATGTGGCTGAAGAAGAAGCATCCAGGAGATACAGGAGAGAAGGCAGTCTAGTGGCTCTTGAATATACACTTTCCCACTCTCTGAATTAGTACATTGGTTAATATCCAGTAGAACATCTGCATCCTGAAACAAACAACCATGCATCAAGAGGTAAGGCAAAATCATAGGCAGGTAATATCACAAGAAAGTCAGATTAACAGTTAGAGAACTATCCATACCTCTCTGTAAAATCGCAAGAAATGGGGGAAGAGAAAATCAAAAACAGCTCCAGAAGTTAAAGGATCCACCAAAACAAGCTTAAGAAGTCCATGATATAGAATCTCTCTGACCTTTGCCTAAAAAGGAACATTTTTCCATGAGTACTATTTTCACCCCTTAAGCAGAAAGCTCATTGTCAAGATGTTCATGGGAGAAAACCAAGAAAAGACAAGGAGAGAAAAATATGTAAGTGCTACCTGCTGATAAAGGCACCTCTGCAACAAACCATTTAGCTCCTGGAAAAGACTAGATCCAAGTGCACGGTAAACTTCAGCTTGCTGGCTGCTACTCGCTTGACTGCTTGAGTCTTGACACGAAAATGGTCCATCTTTCTTTGATTGTTTTTCAGCCAATATCAAATTGACAATTGAACTTGTTGCAGCAAGACGAATCGAGTCTTCTCGTCTAAACATTGCCTTACGCAAGACCAAGATGGTATAATCCTGCACCATTGACAAGATAGGATAAATAACAAAGGAACAAAGAAGAAATAGAAAAGGATGTAGATTTTAACCTCAAAGTTGTGATTCCAATGAAGAATGTGCAGTTAACTATTCACCACGGCAAGAGAAGAGAGAGAGAGAGTGCTGATTGAATTAGGAAGCAAATTTGACATGTTTCATTCTATAGTTCGTTGAAAGAAGATAGTAAACAGCTTCATTAAGCTTCTTAACTGATTCAGAATCCTTCTCAACAGAAACGATTAATTTATTTTTGCTATTGTACATCTGTGATATCCTTAAGTTCCAGTACACTATTTAAGTTTTTCAATATCTGAATACATAATCGACAATAGAAGAAACAGTAAGATATCAATGAGTACCTGAAGATCACGGCTTGATCTGATTAGAGGCAAAAGGGCAGCAACAAGATGAGAGGAGACCTTTTCATTCATGAATGTGAAATAATCCAACAGTTCCTTCAGATGTGAAATGTGCTCCAACATTGGGTATGGATAAGTACAGATAAGACAACCAAGCAGTCTATCAAGGACAAATAAATTGATTATTGGTAAACACTACCAAAAAGTGTGGACCAAAATCCTTAGCTAAGACTTGCAATCACCTTATTACAGGAAAGCTTTGTTCAGGCTTCAAAGAGAGGATACGTAATTTGCATTGCTCTATTATCTGCAAGAAATCAGCAAGTGAAAGTAATTATAAGTTGCAGCGTCCTGTCCTTGTACCTTAGAATTTAGATATAAGAAGATCTACTAACAGAATCAAGAACGAGACTTTTTGGAAAATGATGCCAAGGTTGGATGAACATAGACCTTTCATACTGACCTCATTTCTTGCCATATCATGAACCTCAAATAGACTCTTGAGAACCTGAGTACCTAGCTCGTCAGGACCTATCATATCATCAGACTTTTCATATTTTTTAGTTCCTTCTTCGATTCCTTCAAGCAACACAAATCCAAGTTGTACGGTACTTGGCACCACGTGTTCTCTTCCGCAGTTGCTCTCACTAACCTACGGATAAAGAAAAAAGACATAATAAACCCATGACTCACTGAGAGGACCAGAGATCGAAATATGTAGCCAATGATACATGTTTCATCATCTTCAGTCTGTTCACAGCTATAAACTCCAGCAAATAAATGTTGGGCATCTCTTGAAAAAAGGCTGCCAAGTTTATAGCGCTAACAATGAACTGTATCTTATGTGTTATCATCTTCTTGCATACCAAAGAAATCATGCAGTCTTCCTTCTCATATTTTATTCTGATCAGGAATGTATGTATGATTGCTCAATGCATTGTGGAAGAACCTCTGAGCAATCTCCTCTCGCAGATCACAAAGGCATGCAGAGGAATAATGATGTAATTAGATGCATGAGGTAAAAAGTCGAAAGGAACTTACAGCTCTTAGCACAGCCTTCTCCATGTTTCTGGCAGTATGCAAATAGTGTTCCTTCAAGTCAGATGATAGCCATTTACAGCTCCTGAAATGCAACAACATTACTATGGAACACGGCAGTAGTGTCGATAACAGTTTAGAGAATTAATGATGGCGTTAGGGGTACCATTCTTTTTAGCAAATATGATATCAATGATCATGGCAAAGGTCTTACAGTTTAGAAACAGTTACACTTTTATGGAAAGCTTCTCATACATTCTAGGGATGGATCGGAATCGGGCTTATACTTGTACAAACAAATAATCCCTCATCCAAAAGATGACATAGTACAAAGTATGTGGTAAAATGATATAATTTTTGGTCTCTATTCAGACATTGATTCCATAATTTGCCTAAAATAAATGAACATATTTAGATTATATCACATTTTTAATTACAAATATTTACGTCTTTGAAAAATTACTGTCAACAAAAAAGCTGTTTATATAGTAGTAATTAATATCATATAAATTGGAAAACAGTATTACATCCACATAGTCATCAGAACTTAATGCAAAAAGCACCTGGCAAATTTCAAGTCTTTATACGCAGCAAACAGTGATGTTTTCAGAACCGCAATGGAGCTGTCAGCGAGCCTCTTAACTCTAGCAACTGACAACAATATTGCAACAGTAAAATGATTAAACACCCGATAATCGGACCTCACTAACCCTAACACCTCTTGTCCTAAAGAAGGATCCTGCTTAACAGCAAAATTCACATGAAGCAACACAGTCCCTTCAACTTGCCTCATTATTGAACCACCTGACTTCACCCCACCAAAATACATCACAATCCCTTCGACGACTTCCTTCTTACCAAAACCCTTTGATCCCAATATCAACAATTGATACACCAACCCGGGCAAATCCTGCAAGTCCACGTTCCTCATTCCACTAAACACCCGCTCCAAAAATTCCCTCCTCTTCCCCTTCTCAATGAAATTCAAATCCTTCACAATTTCTACCAATTTTAACAACAAAACCTTACTCCAATCACAGCTAAGAATTTTATCAAACACCTTATCGACATATTCCAAAGGCTTATCAACATCATTTGAAAACCTAATCAGCTCTATACATTTAGCAAGTATAGTTAATACATGAGTATCCTCAGAATCAATAATCTGAGGTAAATAAGATATAATCAAATCTACTATTGTCGTTAATTCATGGACTTGGACTGTTTCGATATGGGACACGAAAAGTTGGAAAATGGAGAGAGAGGATTTATCGTGGAGGATTTTATGGGAAGTGAAAAGGGAAATATAGGAAGAAAGAAGAAGAGGGACGAGTGGGGAAAGTGAAGCGTGGAGTTGTGTAAGGGAGAGGAGAGCTGAGAGGTATTCGGAGACAGCGAGTGAGGGGTTCGGAGAAGAGGCGCGTGAGTGGAGATAGGATACAAGGGTCTGGTGAGAGTCATCGGAGAGGAGAAATTGGGGGAGTGGAGTGGAGGATTGGGGGTGATATAGTTGAGCTAATTGAACTATGTCTACGTCGGTCAATGATGGTGGCGGTGGTGGTTGATGGTGGCGGACGGCGGAGGGGTTTTTGGTTGCGGCGGAGGTCATGGCGGTTGCATATGCGTGCGTTGGAAGTTAGTGGTAGTGGGAAAAAACGAAGGCTTATATTGGTTCGTTTTGCGCGGGAAATTGAAAATGCGCGAAAACACCAGATAATGAGATTTTTTATTCTCTTCGGTGCTTGAATAATAATAAAAAAATAGGAATACTCTTCAATCAATTTTACATTACAAGTGTACTTACTAGTTACTCCTTCAGTTTTATTATTTTTTTGAGGTTTTAGGCTTTCTTGACCTTTTACAATATTAAATTTAAAAAAATATCTTTTTTAAATCTTTTATGTGTAAATGAAAAATCTCTTATGTGTAAAAGTAAATCTCTCATGTGTAAAAAAAAAAGAGGTAGGATCATAAAACTAAATTTATTTTTGTAAAAGGCCAAAAAACCAATTGACCCACTATGTAATGTATTTGATTGATACGAACTTTCAGGAAAAAATTTTAAGAATACAATAAAAAGTTTAAAATTATATTATTTTTAAATATACAAATATGTTGTATTTTTTAATAACCTAAAATTAAAGAAGTGTCATTCGAAATAAAACAGATGGAGTATTATTTAAGAAATTAAATAATATTTTATTACAACTTTGTGTACATTTTTAAATATCTATAATTATAAAAATTTGAAGTTAAGTTTAGCTTTTTAAATAGATAAATGTTATTTCATTAAACAATATTGAATCAACATTCACATATAAAATTAGATGTTTTGACGCATACGCTCCAAATGCTATATGGCTTTCCTTTTAGATATATGTTGAGGGAGCAGTATATATTCCTTTTATTTTCTTCTTTTGCTTTGGGGGTGAGAACTACTCCACTTAACTAAGTTATTAAACGAAATAAATTACATTTTAGTGATGATGGAATGAGATTGATTATCTTTCGCTTTAGTCTAAGAATTCAAGAGATAATATGGCCCGTATGTATAAAATAAAGTTTCTTCGTGTAGCTGCATATGCCCCTATGCGAATGAGAGTATAGATTAAGCAGGCATTTGAACATAACGTGAGATTTGGAAAAAAAAGTAATTTTTTTATGTTAGTTGAAAAAAGGTATTTAAAAATTAAAATTGTATTTGGACATGTATTTCACTTGAAAAAATATCACATTTTTGTGAGAGAAAAATATTATTTACTTGAAAAAAGAGGTAAACTCACTTTTCAAATTTGAAACTTATCTTCAAATTTTTGAAACTCATCTCCAAAATTCAGGTTTAACCCAAAAATTAGATCTAGGTTTTTATACAATTAGATTTATAGAAAAAGAGGGTTAATCAAAGTCATTATTAATATTCAATAGCAGATTTAATGCTTTTATGGCGAATATTTAATATGAGCTATTAGTTAAGAATATCTAGGATAATAATGGAGCAATAATGGCTTTAAAAAGTGAAACATAGCAATAAATGATAATAAATGGCTTTTAAGAAACAAATGGGACAAAGTTCACCCGGCAAGGGTGAGATTTTTCACTGAGCTTTCTGACAATGATGGATGATGGTAAGCGGTTGAATATTCCGATTCTTCTTGGTTCGGGATAAAAGGATAAAGGAGAAAAAGTGCAAAGTTAGGCTTTGTATGTATTCAATAAAGCGAGAATCTTCACAGAGAATGTCAATGATGTTCTTTACAAAAATATTTCCCCCTTTCTGGAACATCTCTTCTTATTTATAAGAGTACATGGGCCAAAAAACCCTATATAGTATAATAGAAAGGAATATTCACTAGAATATTCTCTAGGAAATCTAAATCTTTAAACTAGTCGTTACTGCGCGCCGAGAATGAGTGCTCATCCTCGTTCTCTTCTTCTATTAAGCCACCTCGACCTCGACGACAATATGCCTTCTTCACATAACCTCGACCTTTTGGGGTCAGGTTGATACGTCATAACGTCGACACATCACAGCCTTCAACGACTTTATCTCTGTTGACCAGGTCAAAGGCATGACATAAAGTTTTTCGCCCATACAGTTAGTCCCTCCGCTTGTCGAGGTCGTCCTCGTGGACGGACTTTATAAGTGGATAATAGCGGTCGTGGTCGTCATAAGAGGCGGATGATGTGGCACTTTGAGAGTCACATATTTCGAACTTTTAATCTTCCCGGGTGACCTTTAGAGAGAGTCTGACATGGATGGGATGTGACGTCATGACGTCATTCGTCATGATGATATATGTTCCTTATATATCGCATCAAAACACGCGCGACTTTTGGATTGGTTCTGCCATTTCGATTTCGGCTGCTATTATGACAAGATGCTTCAATTTCAAGGTTCCTCTGTATAAAGAGGGGGATGATAACCATTATTTGAGTTTTACCGTCATTGCTGCGGTTAGAATTGCCTTTGCTTTCTTTGAATTTTCTTCTTTAGCTCATCATTCTCTAACTTTCACTCCCATTTTCTCAACTCTTTTCCTCCCTAACATTCTTCAAACTTTACAATCATATTTGACTTACCTTCTGATACTTGTGGTGGAGAGGTTTCTGGTGTGAATGAGGATATTCTGGCTACCTCATTGGTAGTTATGGCCTCCGTTTGTAGGGGAGATACCATTTTCACTGTTGAAGCGGAGGCTCTTCCATCAGTGGAAGAAATTATTCCCCGCAACCCCGACGCGAAACTGGATTTGCAACGGCAGCCGGAGGCGGTGGCTGAGGTTTTATGATCCTCTCTGACGGCCAAATATTTAGAGGAATTCAAGGCTAAATATGGCTTTCCTAATCAAGTGGAGCTCGTACCCGTCGGTGATGATAAAGTGTACACTCACCGCCTAGGGTAATGTACTCTTTTTGCCTACCCTTTCACTGTAGGCTATTCGTTTCCTCTTCCCCCTTTGGTGAAAGAATTTTGCCGTTATTACTGGGTCTGCTCGCGCCCTTGGTCGACAAATTGATCAAGATGTTGTCCAAGTTTGCCGAGATGGTTAATTTTGAGATCACTCTGCGATACTTGGCGCACATGTTCATGCCCAACTTCTATCGGGGCACGATGTTGAACATTCGGCATCGTGGAAGCAAGTCCCTGGTCATTAGAATGGAAGACAAGGGTAGTCGGTAGTTCTACTTGACTTCTTTTTGTCAATACTAAGGCCGTCATAGCCGATATCGTTGATTTTCCTAAAGCTTGGAACCGTACCCGTACGTCTTCATACTTACCTTTGCCCTTTCACTTAGTCTTGTATTTTGAGTTTGTGAGTTAACCCTTCTCGTTTTGCAACTACTGATTGACCTCTTCAGTTGGCGACACACCTCGCCGACTGGGTTAGTCAAGTCTTCCTTGCACTACATGGATCTGCGATTGGTCAAGCTTTTGGCAAAAATTCAAGCTGACTCCTCCTACTAAAGGTAACGTCGTTCTTTGGATGGTGTTGTATTTGTACTCGCCCATTTTATTGTGCTCATCTTTGTATTTCTTTCTAGGCCCCGCCAAGGAGGTCGCTAAAAGGAACCTGGCGTCGACGCCTTTTTTAAGAGAAAGAGGGGTGTCGCTTCCTCTACTCCTGCCCCTAGTTCAACCTCTACGCCTGTTCTTCCCTTGGCTCCTCCCTACATTGAAGATAAGGAAGTTGATTCGCGCTACGCGGACTTGTGGCCCAGGAAGAGGAAAGACGTAGATGGGGGAGACGGTGTATAGGTGGCGGTTGATTTGTCAGAAATCTCTCCCGAGGTCGTGGTGCAAGGCACCATGGCGACGCGGGCTGAGGGAGATATAGAGGCAGCCTCATAGGTTCCTAGCTTGGAGGAATTTGATGTTGCTGCTTCCCTTCATCTTGAAGAGGATGAGGCAACCGTGAATGCTTCAAACGATGGTCATGCAAGTTCCCGGGTGTGGGAAGGCTTTGTATTCTGGACTAGTTTGGTAAGCTTCCCCCGCCGACATGAGAAAAGACAAGATGCCCGCTGAACAGGATAAGGAGCGAGCCGAGCTTATCAACGATGAATCCGATTCTGACCTCGACTCTGAAGATCATGAGATGATTGACAGTGGGATAACTCAGATCGAAGTCAGGGTGGAGGGAGGATTGAGGACTATCACGATCCCAGTGAGTCACGGCATGCTTAAGAACACTGAGGATGTGATTCAGGCCTTTGGCCCCTTCTGCACTAATTCCGAGCATAGGACTCTTGGGCAACTGAGTGATAGTACCCTTTCCAAGAGCATCACCGGCCTCTCTCTCAGGGTAAATCGTTTCCATCCTCTTTCTTTTTCTCCCTTTCTTTTTGCTTTGATTTGCTTCTAGATCTCACCTTGCTTACTCTTCTATTTTTTCGTGCAAACGGTTATCCTGGAGATTGAGAGTGTGCAGAGAGTGAGGAGGCGGAAGAAGATCTACCAAAAAATACGGTCGAAGTATGAGGAGTATTGGGGGTGGTATAAGGAGGCCGAGAAGCGGCTTCGTGGGGAGGGTGATGTGCCCGCCCTGAGGGAGGAGCTGAAAAAGAAGGATGAAGAGTTGCTCGCCTCTGTGGAACGGCTAAGCACTCTCGAGGGGTCATTGACAAAAGGAGAGGATGAGCTTGAGCTTAGCAGGGGCGTAGAAGCCCAGTGTCGCAACCTCCAAAGCCGAGTCAATCAGCTGCAAGGTTAGTTGAATGAATGTTAGTTCGAAATAGATAAGCTTAGGGGAGAGGTAGCTGGTAAGCAGCAGCGGCTCAAGGAGGCAGAGTCCTCTAGGATGGAAACTCGAAAAAGAGTCGCTCTTTTAGAGTTGGCGAACAAAAGCCTCCGCGCCGATTGGGACAATGTTCGGTCGACGGCTGAAGCTAAGGAAGTGAGGCTCGAGGAGAGGATTGGCGAATTGGAGAAAGAGAACACTGAGCTAGTAAAGTTGGTTTTTGTTGTGGAGGGAGAGAATGCCAAACTGCTTGAACGACCCTCTACTTCTTTTGCCTCTGAATTCCCGGCCCTCCCTCAAGAGCGATACGAGGAGTGGATCCTCACTGAAGCCTGAGTAGAGGTGGTTCGCGAGTTGGGTCAGACGGGCTTCATCTCTGAAATAGCTTTGGAGAAAGCTCGAGCTAAGGCTTATAAAGCTCAGTTGGCATACGGCTATAACCCCCACACCTCAGCCTGATGCCGAGGATGATGATGATGAAGGAGGCTTCGACAAGTTCTAAGACAGTGCCTGGTGCGACTCTACTTATGACCGAGGCGAGGATGGGGAGGATGGTGGAGACCAGGGTGGTGATGGCCACTAGATATTCAACCTTTATTTTTGTTTAACTTCTTGTACTTTTATATTCTTTTTGTTGGCGTCTTCGTGCGCCTTTGTAAAAATTCTTTATCTAAATATTAAAGTTGGTTTTTGTTTATACGCACCTTTATTATCTTTGCATGTTTTTTTCTGTACTTGTGTATTTTACTTCTGTACTTCAGCACTACGTTGTTATCCTCTGGGTTTCGATAGTCATGGGGTCGAGTGGCCATGGGTCATATCGGCCCTTGTTCGAATTAGTTAAATGTGCCTCTTAGTTGAGATGTGGCCAAAGGGTTTTGTTCGAGCTGGTCAAACATACCTTTTAGTTGAGTCATGGCCAAGGGCCAATAGGTGTTGTTTGAACTGGTTGAACATACCTTTTAGTTGTATCATGGCCAAGGGATGATAGGTGTTGTTCGAGCTGATCGAACATACCTTTTAGTTGTATCGTGGCTAAGGGCCGATAGGCATTTTCCGCGCTAGCCAAATGTACCTTTTAGTTAAGTCGTGGTCAAGGGCCGATAGGTGTTGTTCGAGTTGGTAGAACGTCCCTTTTTGTTAACTCGTGGCCGAGGGTCGATAGGTGTTGTTCGGGCTGGTCGAACGTACCTTTTAGTTAAGTTGTGGTCAAGGGTCGATGGGTGTTGTTCGAGCTAGTCGAACGTACCTTTCAGTTGTATCGTGGCTAAGGATAGATATGTGTTGTTCGAGTTGGTCGAATGTACCTTTTAGTTAAGTCATGGCCAAGGACCGATAGGTATTACTCGAGCTGGTCGAACGTACCTTTTTGTTAAGTCATGGCCGAGGGCCAATAGGTGTTGTTCGAGCTGATCGAACGTACCTTTTTTTAAGTCGTGGCCAAGGGCCAATAGGTGTTGCTCGAGCTGGTCGAACATACCTTTTAGTTGGGAGACTTAGGAGAATAGTTTTGATGAATGACTATCTCATTTATTTCAACATCATTGCATCGATTACATCATTTTTCCCTGAGGCGTTTTTGGAGAAAATTACAAGTTTTGGGTGTTGGCTGTGATAAGTAGGGATTTTGACCGCTTATTTGCTCTCTTTTACATGCGTTTTAGCTCAAAAATGCTTAAAGATATTCCCGGGAACTAATAAAATGTGCTTTCGTGCAGGAATATTGGGAGACGAGCCAAAGAAGTCAAAATCAACTCATAAAGGAGTCAAAACTGGACAAAGACCAAAACAAGGCAAAAAGGCCCATAGTGCGGACCGCACAATACTATGTGCGACCGCAGAACAATGAAACTTCCGATGAGATGGCGGATACCTCATCGTCATGGCAAAGTAGGGCCAATGTTCCGCAAGGTGACTCCAATGTCATTCACCTACACAAGGAAATACATGATCATGGGCAAGCTATCACAGAGTTAACAACCACAATGAACCAATTGGCCAAAGCTTAGCTGCAACAAGTTCAAGGGCCGAAACAAGTGAATGCGATGGAGGGTGTAAATATGATGATGAACAAAAGGACGGCAAAAAGATCAACAAGGGCAAAGCCGTCCGGAACAATTCATGCAAGATGATAGTGGGTATGACCAAGGTGATTCGTATAATGAGCAAGAAGAAGAAGTGCAATACGTCAGCAATTATCAAGGTCAAAGAAACAATGCTCAAAATCAACAACAATGGAGATCACAAGGAAATCAAGAAAATTGGAACAACCAAGGCCACCAAGGCAATTGGAGTGGTGGCAACAACAATCAAGGCAATTGGGGAAATAACAATAATCAAGATAATTGGAATAATCAAGGAAACCAAGGCAATTGGGGTGGCAACAATCAAAGTAATTAGGGAGGTAATCAAGGAAGGTGGAACAACAACAACAACAACAACCGGGGGTCGGGTTTTCAAAGTCCCTCGATGTTCCAACAACCGATCAATCCACCTCCCTATCCTTCTCAAGGCCCGAGCTCTTCTAACAATGAGATGGGACAGAATGAAAATATGTTCAAACAAATAATGGAGAAAAATGCTGACTCCGATGCTCAATTAGCCTCCGACAACACTTCAATCCGCAATTTGGAGGTTCAACTTGGCCAAATCTCACAAGCATTGAACATTCATCCTAAGGGGGCACTACCAAGTGATACGGTGGTGAACCCAAAGGGTGGGAATAATGCGGGACATGCTATATCCGTGACTATGAGATGTGGAAAAGGTAGAGATTCAACCACCTCAAATCAAAGAATAATTGTGGATGATGATGTTGTGGTTCAAGAATATGAAATTCCAAGCAATGTGGTTCAAGCTAATGATAAAGTGAGAATTGATATTGATGAAAATGTGGAGGAGCTGCAAGAAGAGGTGAACCCGTCTAGAGAGCACGTGATTGACATACCGGAACCGGTAGTGCCAAAGGCTAAGGCACCAATGCCAAGGCCTCCTCCTCCATACCCTCAAAGGATTGCAAAGCATAATAGTGAAAACCAATTCAAAAAGTTTATTGACATGATGAAGAGTTTGTCTATCAATGTATCATTGGTTGAAGCATTGGAACAAATGTCGGGTTATGCAAAGTTCATGAAGGACTTGGTCACCAAGAATAGGTCGATGAATTGTGAAACTATCAAGATGACACATCAAGTGAGTGCTATTGTGCACTCAATGGATCCGAAATTGGAATAACCGGGTGCTTTCACAATCCCTTGCACTATTGGGCGTTGGCTTTGCCAAAACTTTATGTGATTTGGGGTCAAGTATCAACTTGATGCCCTACTCTGTGTTCAAAACTTTGGGAATTGGGCAACCTAGACCCACATCTATGAGGTTGCAAATGGTGGATCGGACTATGAAGAGGCCATTGGGAATTATTGATGATGTATTAGTCCGTCTTGACAAGTTCATCCTTCCAGCAGACTTTATGATCCTTGATTGTGAGGTTGACTACGAGGTGCCTATTATCTTGGGTAGACCTTTCCTTGCTACGGGGAAGCCTCTTGTTAATGTGGAAGCCGGTGAGCTCACTTTCTGGGTGGGTGGCGAAAATGTGGTTTTCCATGTGTGCAAATCGATGAGGCAACCAAATAGCAACGAAGTTTGTTCATTCATGGATTTAGTGATCGAAGTAATTGTTGATGATGCTAGTGCCACAATGAATGTTGAGGATAATTTGGAAGCAGTATTGCTCAACCTTGATGATGATGTGGAGAAAGAAGGCTATATGGAGTGTGTGAATGCATTGCAAGGGATGCAGTCATACACTTATGAGCCCCGCAAGCTATCTTTGGATCGTGAAAACCGGAAGACTTCTCCAACAAAGCCCTCAATCGAGGAGCCTCCCACTTTGGTGTTAAAGCCATTGCCTCCGCATCTCAGGTATGAATTCCTTGGACCTTTTTCTACTTTACCGGTTATTCTTTCTTCTTGTTTGACTAACATACATGTAGAGTCCACATTGGAGGTGCTACAAAGGAGGAAAAGAGCAATCAGATGGACCTTGGTGGATATCCAGGGCATAAGCCCCACCTTTTGTATGCACAAGATTATATTGGAGGAGGGTGCCAAACCCTCCGTTGAACATCAAAGGAGGCTAAATGAAGCAATAAAAGAGGTGGTCAAGAAGGAGATCATAAAGTGGTTGGATGCCGGGGTTGTTTACCCCATTTCCGATAGCTCATGGACTTCTCCGGTGCAATGTGTCCCAAAGAAAGGGGGCATGAGTGTGATAACAAATGACAATAATGAATTGATTCCCACAAGAACTTTCATCGGGTGGAGAGTGTGCATGGACTATAGGAAGCTCAACAAAGTCACTCGGAAAGATCATTTTCCGCTTTCATTTCTTGATCAAATGTTGGATAGGTTGGTCGGACGTGCTTTTTATTGCTTCCTAGATGGATACTCCGGCTACAATCAGATTCTTATTGCTCCTGAGGACCAAGAGAATACCACTTTCACTTGTCCATATAGTACCTTTGTATTCTCGAGAATGCCATTTGGGTTATGTAATGCACCGACGACTTTTCAACGATGTATGATGGCTATTTTCACCGATATGGTGGAAGATATTCTTGAGGTCTTCATGGATGATTTCTCCGTCGTTTGGAATTATTTTGATGATTGATTGAACAACTTGGACAATGTATTGGCAAGATGTGAGGAAACTAACTTGGTTTTGAATTAGGAGAAATGTCACTTCATGGTCGAGGAAGGCATTGTCCTCAGTTTCAAGATTTCAAAGTATGGTATTGAGGTTGATAAAGCCAAAATTGAAGTGATCTCCAAACTCCCTCCCCCTACATCCGTGAAGGGAGTGAGGAGCTTCTTGGGTCATGCGGGGTTCTATCGCCGATTCATCAAAGATTTTTCCAAAGTGGTGAACCCTTTGTGTAAACTTTTAGAGAAGGATGCCAAGTTCCATTTCAATGAAGATTGCATGAAGGCATTCGAGTTGCTTAAGTTCAAGTTGACTACTGCTCCTATTATTACCGTACCAGATTGGAGCTTGCCTTTTGAGCTCATGTGTGACGCAAGTGATGTGGCGGTTGGATCGGTGTTGGAGCAACGTATCAACAAAATTTTCCATCCGGTCTATTATGCAAGCAAGACCATGAATGATGCCCAAGTCAACTACATAGTGACCGAAAAAGAGCTCCTTGCTATTGTTTTTGCTATGGAGAAGTTCCGCCCGTACTTGATGGGTACAAAGGTGATTGTTCACACCGACCACGCAATGCTTCGGTATTTGATGAGCAAGAAAGATTCTAAGGCAAGGTTGATATGGTGGGTGCTTTTATTACAAGAGTTTGATCTAGAGATTCAAGACCGCAAGGGTAGCGAGAATCAAATAGCGGACCACTTGTCCCGATTGGAGGAGGAGGGGAGGCCACATGACGGCCTTGAGATCAATGATTCATTTCCCGATGAGCAACTCCTATCCGTTTCAATGACCGGGATGCCATGGTTCACCGACTTAGCAAACTATCTTGTGAGTGGCATTCTACCGAACGAGTTCTCTTCAAACCAAAGGAAGAAGCTCAAACGGGATTGCCTTGACTATTATTGGGATAAGCCATATCTTTTCCGAATATGTACCGATGGTGTGATCCGATGATGTGTGCCGGAGGAAGAACAAATGGGTATTCTTGAGACTTGCCACTTTTCACCATATGGTGGTCACCATGGTGGAGCAAGAACGGCGGCAAAAGTTTTGAGTTATGGATTCTATTGGCCTACTCTCTACAAGGGTGCTAGTGAGTTTTTCAAGCGATGTGATGAATGCCAAAGGGCCGGTGGGATCTCAAAGAAGAATGAAATGCCTCTCACCACCATTTTGGAGATAGATATCTTCAATGTGTGGGGTATTGATTTTATGGGCCCGTTTGTTAGCTCTTGTGGGAACACCTACATTCCAGTTGCGGTGGATTATGTATCTAAATGGGTTGAGGCCATTGCTTTGCCCGACAATGAAGCAAGGAGTGTGGTGGCATTCTTGAAAAAGAACATCTTCATGAGGTTTGGTACCCCAAGAGCCATTATTAGTGATGGGGGTTCGCATTTTTGCAACAAGGCTTTTGATACCTTACTCACAAAGTATGGTGTCACTCACAAAGTATCAACCCCCTACCATCCTCAAGCAAGCGGACAACTTAAAGTCTCCAACCGGGAGATAAAGAGTATTTTGTCAAAGACAGTCAATGCCAACCGGACAGATTGGTCAAGAAAACTTCATGATGCTCTTTGGGCTTATAGAATGGCCTACAAAACACCGATCGGGATATCTCCATACCGGTTAGTGTTCAGGAAGGCATGCCATCTTCTGGTAGAACTTGAGCATAAGGCCATGTGGGCTTTGAAGAAGTTTAACCTTGAATGGGATGTCTCGGCAAATCTAAGGATGTCACAATTGAATGAGCTTGATGAATTACGGTATCATGCCTACATAAGCTCGTCTCTTTATAAGGAGAAGATGAAGTACCTCCATGACAAGTACATCCACAACAAGGAATTTAAAGAGGGTGATCTTGTGCTATTGTTCAATTCCCGGTTACGGATGTTTCCGGGCAACTTCAATTCAAAATGGAGTGGCCTCTTTGAAGTGGCGAATGTAACCCCCTTTGGTGCTCTAGATTTGAAAAATAAGAATGATGAGGTGTTTAGAGTCAATGGGCACCGGGTTAAACATTATCTTGGCAAGGTTGATGATGGCCACATTGTCGCAGTTCTTCATTTCAAATGGTTGGTAATCCGTGTCGTGCCGCGACGTTAAACTAGGAGCTTCTTGGGAGGCAACCCATGTATCTTTTTCTTTTTCTTGTTTTTCTTCTTTGTTAAATAGCTTTGTTTTGTGCTAACTAGTTTTGAAGTGTATGCAGAAATGGGTGTGCATTGCAGGGACTGTGCAAGAAAAATTGGCTAAGTGTCACAAAAGTGCGGACCGCACCAAAATTATGCGGTCGTACAACTGGAAGATCAAAAATGCATGGGCTCTGAAGTTTGACCTGTCAAATTTCCTTAACAATTTGCGGCCGCACACAAAATTGTGCGGTCCTCATAAATTTTTTGACCGCACTCACTCTTGTGCGGACCGCAGAAATTCTTCCAAGGTACAGGTAAGGAGTGCGGACCGCACTCAGGTAAGTTCTGGGTCCGACGGGTCAACCTATAAATAGGGCTTTTCATAACTTTTCATAATTTACACTCTGAAATCTCAAGCCCTAAGCAAGCACGGTGCATACCCCATTAGCTCTAAATATTCTCTCATTTCATCAAGTTAGATTCTTACATGTATCATTCACTACTGGTATGTTCAATCCATGTTAGATTTTTGCTCTTTCTTCTTAATTTGTGTTCTTGTTTTCTTTGATTAGTTTAGTTATTTTTAGGCCTATAAATGTCAAATGTGCTTAATATGTGCTTCAAAATCATGTGGGTAGTCTCATATGTGTTAATTAGGGACTGGGTAGACCACTAAGCTTGTCAATTTGTGAACCATGTCTAAATTGTGAAAAATTACTTGAACCCTAGTTTACTGCCCGTGAAATTCAAATTGTGCGGTCGCACACAGTTTTGTGCAGTCCGCAGTCCTTTAACTTAGGGCTTCTGTGTGCTTGAATTGTGCGGACCACACTAAAAAATATACGGTCCATAGTGAAGTTGTGCGGTCCGCAACAAAATTGTGCGGTCCGCATTGATGAATGATCTATGAGAACCCAGTCTTCTGAACCTAGGGCTGTGCGGCCGCACTCAAAATTGTGCGGTCCGCACTTTTGGCTATGCAACCGCACTCAAAATTATGCGGTCCGCACTTTTAGTTGTGCGGCCGCACTCAATTTGTGCGGTCCACACTTGGCAGTGTGGCCGCACTCATTTTTGTGCTGTCCGCAATGCCTCTTCTGTTTTTCCACAACTGGCATGCAACTGTCATGCATATATCTATGTCCTATGAACCTGAACTCTAACTAATTCTTATTGTTATGAATTGCAGACGATGGTTAGATCACGTGGTAGAGGAGATACATCAAAAGGGAGGGCAGAACCCTCCTGAGGCCGAGGCAAGAGTAACCTACCACTTGCCATTCAGAGGACCATAGGAAAGAAACCAACCGCCAACAGAGTTCCTGAACCCTCTAAGACCAGTGAGTATCTCCCATCTGGGGAAGCTTCTGAGGGTAACTCCATGCAAGTACAGCCGAAAGCCCAATTACAACAAGTCCCGGGTAGATTCCAATTGGTAGATGAGTCATCTTCCGCTGCTAGTTCTTCTGAAGGTTCAGAAGAGGGTAGCCCAGATTCCGAGCCCTCTTCCTCATATGCTCCGGCTGCACCAATCAATGTTGATGATGATGATCATGTCCCGGACGATGGTAGATGGGGTGATGCTACAGTGGGGGGTTTAGATAGGTTGAGGAAAATGGAGATGTGGGAAGACAAATTTGTCAGCTTGACTGCCTTCAACAGATTTAGAGAGTGGTGGCCCCATAGATCACTCACTCTTGAGCGACAATTCTTGATGAAGGATTTGGACAAGCATAACCCAAATGTCCTCAGACAGTTCCAAGAGAGAAAAAGATGGAAATGGTTCACCCAAAGCGTCCTCGATGCAAATGAGCACTTGGTTAAAGAATTTTATGCCAATGTGGCTCACATTAAGAAGGGTACCAAGGTGACAAAAGTGCAAAATCTAAAAATCTGATTCGACTCCTGTGCTTTGAACTCTTATGTGGGATTTGAAGAAGTGGAGGCAGTCCAATACTTGGAAAAATTGGCTATGGGTGATGCAGCTCGCCGGTGGCTAGCTGAGATTTTGGCTATTCGAGGATCAACACCTCCATGGCTTACAGCAGGGGTTCCCATAGTTCGGGCCACCCTAAATTTTGAAGCAAAAGGGTGGCAAACATTTGTGTGCAGCCACATTGATCCATGCCTAAATGAGAACAACCTCCCACTTCCCTGTGCAGTCCTGGTGGCTTTGATTATGGATGGGTATCCGATTAATATTGGTGCCATCATGTCCACCAATATCACATTAGCTGTCCAGAAAGATGAGACATCATACCCGTACCCGAACTTCCTCACATAATACTTCAAAGATCAAAAGGTGGAGCCAAGGCAATATGATACAGAAGTAAAGACCAAGAAGCCTTTCTCATGGTACCACATGCAAGGTGCTGACAACCCGAAGTTCAAGGGTAAGGCAGCTACCTCCGCTGGCCAGTCTGAGGAGCCAACGATAGTATTTACTGATTCAGGTACTGAGCCTTCCATAACAGCCGGTCCTTCTACCGGGACAGCAGCCATGCCACCACTGTCGTCTTCTAGACCACCAACTTCATTATCAGTGCCATTATCAGTACCGGCTTCATCCACTTTTCCACAAACTGTGCTGCGAGTCTCCAAGACATTGGCGAGTCTCAACAAGTAGATGCAGGCAGCTACTTCAAAGCTGTCTGACATATCCAGTGCTGTTGCAGCACAGTCAGCAGCCCCAGCAGCACCACATGTACCTTCGTCAGTGGAGGAAATGTTGAAGAAGATTTTGGACAACCAGAAAACCATTACGGAGACTCTAGTGGCGCATGGGGAGGTCATTGAGGAGTTGGGAAAGCAAACAAAGAAGATGTGGAAGTCTCAGGCATCGAAGAGTCAGTGAACAAGTTGAGAAAAGTGGTTGCCAAAATTGCATCTGCCGGAGATCTACCACTGGACTTACTATGGAGGGAGCACCTTCAGATCCAGCAGCACAGGCAACACTAGCAGTACCGGAGGCTTCACATATAGCAGCCGGAAAGTCTGAGGAGCCGGTTGCAACTGCCCACACCACTGAGGAGATGATCCAGATGCTCAGCAACCCTGTTGTCCCTCAGCCAGGTGATGATGAGATACAACTAGAGGAGACAGAGGGTGCTGTGGATCCCATGCAGACTGAGACCACATAGGGAGTTCTCTTAACTCTATACCCTTCCCTGTTCTTATTTTTGTTAAGCATTGGGGACAATGCTTATTTTTATTCGGGGGGTGATCTATTTTGATTGATTGACATTGACATGTGGCCTGTAATAACTCTTATACTATTTTTTTCCTTTATATTTATTTTCTCTTTGGTACGTATATATTCTCCCCCTTCGTTTGGTGTATATATTCAGTCTCCCTTATGTATATATATTCATTTTACTTCGGTTTGTATATTCATTTATCTTGCTTTCCGTAGTTTATTTCGTTGCTTCTTTACTTCGTCTTTATTAGTAGTATAGCTTCCTATTTACTTTAGTAGTTTCTTTTTAATTTGTTAGCTTCTTTTTACGTTTGAGTGATCAATAAGCCTTTGGTTTTCTTAATTCCACGGTTCTTTCCAAAGATGGATTTTATGTGAACCGGATGGTTCTTCCCAACGATGGATGGCGTGACAATCTTATTAAGGAATTGAGTCCGTTTTCTTTTATGTTTAGGCAAATATAGTAGTAATGAATAAAAGGGTCTCAAGCATGCTTCACTTGGTACCAACATATTTACCTCCGACCTTATGGTTAAAAACAAAGTTGTTGGCATAAAATAGCTCTAATTGTGACCTTTTGACTCTTGTGTTGACTTAAACAGTCATCGAGTGGTTCAGTCGAGCCATTTATTATTCTCAATCTTAACTAGGGTTGTTGTGGGCCCTCGACTTCGTTCTCTTTAGCAATCCAGCAACGTAAAAGGGGAGGTATTGAATTGCAAATCCAAGTTCCCGTGCTAATAGTCTAGAACTTACCCCGAATATTTTTCTAGGCGAAATTCTAAGTGTAGCTTGGCTTGAGAAATGATTATAGGCTCTCCTTGATCCGATTTGAAGTTTGAAATCTTCCATAACCTACCAATGTGATATCCCTAGTCAACCCATTTAAGCCTAAGCTTTTTTTTTTCTTTTAATAACCACGTTACAAGCCTTTATCCATTTTGTAATGACCCTCTCTTGGCACCCAATCTTTCCTTAGCATTCTTGAGAAACAATTGGCAAAAACATAAGTTTGGGGGAGAGACGAGGAGTTTGAAAGTGATAAAAGGTACAAAGAAGAGAAAGAAATGAAGAAAAGGGAAGGTAAAGAAAAGAAAGAAAGAACAAAAAGAAAAATGCCAAAAGAATGTGAATAAGGTAGAAAGTTGAAGGGATTCAAAGAAAACAATGATGAAAGTCATGGAGTAAATAGAAAAGGAGAAAAATGAATGACATGACCAAGAAAGAGTGACGTTACGTCTCTCTAGTTCCCCGTAGAAAAAGTAAATGATTCAAAGAGTCGACAAGTGCTTAAGGAAAGATGAAACCATTCTATTCCAACAAGTCCTACCTTAGTCCAAAAGTTTTCATTACATCCCGTAAAAGCCTTACATGATTTCAAGTTGAGTGAGCTTACATTAGTGGTGATTTACATGAGGGGCAAGCTTATAGTACTTAGAGCCGGACTTGTGACATTCTTTTGAGAGAGATGAGCAAACTTTTCATAATCCTTGCATCGAGTGTTACATTCTAAAATGAGATATGCTAATGGAGAGTAGAGGAGGAGGAGTTTGGGATCTACAATGACCTACATGAAAGAGCGAGCTTCCTTGATGAATAAAGTCAACTCTTGATGCTCTAGTGTCACATTAGAACTATTGTACTCAAAAAGTCAAATCATTGCATTGTTGATAATTCATACGTGTTGTGGGTAATTGTTGGTCCCAATTGATGTGTGATTGATTCACCTTAAGCCAGCTGAAATATTCCTTTTTCTAGTGGAGGTGGGAATTTCCTTAATTACTTGAGGACAAGCAAAAGCTTAAGTTTGGGGGAGTTGATAAGTAAGGATTTTGACCGCTTATTTGCTCTCTTTTACTTATGTTTTAGCTCAAAAATGCTTAAAAGTATTCCCGGGAACTAATAAAATTTGCTTTCGTGCAGGAATATTGGGAGACGAGCCAAAGAAGTCAAAATCAACTCATAAAGGAGTCAAAAATGGACAAGGACCAAAACAAGGCAAAAAGGCCCACAGTGCGGACTGCACAATACTGTGTGCGGCCGTAGAACAATGAAACATCACTGTCAGATGTCCTTCAGAGTATGCGGACCGCATAATTATTGTGCGACCGCAGAAGAGGAGATTCAGAGAGTTAGTTTTTGGGCAGGCCTAAGATATGCGGACCGCACCATAATTGTACGGCCGCACTCATAATTGTGCGGACCGCAAAAGAGAAGAATCAGAGAGCTATGTTCCAGTCCAAGTTCAAGTATGCGGCCGCACTCAGAATTGTGCGGTCCGCACAATCAAATGAAGTGCAGTCGCATCCCACTTTTATGCGACCGCAGAAGGTCCAGTTGACCAGTCAAGCTTAGAGTGTGGACCGCATACAGAATTGTGCGGCCGCACAACCTCTGCAAGGGCATTTTTGTCAGATATTTTTAGCTTAGTATAAATAGAATTTTGTGTCATTTTTAGGATAAGTTTTGTTTTGGGAGAGTACCTGAGCCATTTTTCTTTACTGTTTTGAGTAATATTGTACTAGATTAGCTTCTAAACATTAGATTTTCTTTCCCTAATCAATTATTATGCATTCTATCTTAATTTCTTCTTGTATTTCTTCTATTTTCATGAGTATCTAAATTTCTAGCTAGGGTTGTGGCCCAACCCTACTGTGGGTACTTAATGGGCGTTTGATTTAGGACTTGTTTATGATTGGGTTAGTGATATTTAGCCTAGTTCTTGCTTGAATTCAATAATTAATGGTTGCAAACATTGATTCATGCCTAATTGACTTAGTCTCTACTTGAGAAAGAGAAACTAAGTATAGAAAAACTTGGCTAACAAGAAATTGGGGTGAACTCAAGAAACTGATAGCCCCAATTAAAGGGTTGAATCTAGAGATAGTAAGATCCGATTTGAGCATTTATCACTTGTTTTGTGCAGTACCCATTTGGACTTGAGAAAGCCAAATTGGGCAAAATCACTCAAACTACCGAGAGGTATAGAGTGGGTAATTGCGTGTGATTGTTATATTACAACCCCGACCAATTAAACTTGCCATAGAGTTTACAACCCATTAGGTAACCACCTAGGTGGAAGTCACGACCTTAGATCTTTTATCATTTGGAAAACAACCAAAACAAAAAAAATTGTCTTCTAGTTTTATAATTCCAATCAATAGTTTAAAGTAGAAGTAGAAACAACAAACAAGAATGTGGAAGTTTAATCTAAGGCATATCATACAATTACACTAAATATATACTTAATCCCAATTCTATCTCCCTGAGGATTCGACCCCGACTTGCGTTGGATTTTATTATTGCTTCGACCACCTCACTACCTATATTTGTGGTGTGAGTTTGGGCGACATCAGGCTGGCATTCCAGTCCAAGTCCTAGTCCCAATATATCTAGTCCCTTCATTGTTCGACTTGGAGATTCTTGAGGAGTCGGGCAATGAAATGTGTTTGTTCTCACGTACTCCAACTCGAAGTGTCTCATCTGTCACCTCGTTAAAAACCTCCTTGAGAAAACCCTATTGGGATAAAACTCAAGCGAGGAAAAAAAAGTATGACTTACAGGGCACTCCTTGTTTCTCAGAAGTTGAAGTATTTGAGGTTGCTGATTTTCCAGTTGTTTGGTAAGAGCTTCCCTTCCAACGTTTTAATTTGGAATGAGCCCTTGTCTGCCTTGCTTATGATTTTGTACGGTCCGTCCCAATTGGCTCCTAACTTGCCTTCTCGGGTATCTTTTCCTGCTTGCGTCTTGGCTTTGAGCACGTAGTCTCCGACCTTGAGTAATCGTACTTTGGCCTTACTGTTGTAGTAGCGTTTGGCTTGCTATTTCTGTGCGGCCATTCTTATATACGCCATGTCTCTTCTCTCCTCGACCTCGTCGAGGTCTTTGTCTTCTGTTCTCATTATTGTCATTGCCACTCTCATTAGTGTATCTCAAGCTGGATTCTCTCGCTTCAACCAGTATGACCGCTTCAGTCCCATAAACTAAGGAGTGAGGTGTTTCCCCTGTGCTTGTTTTTGGGGTCGTCCTGTGTGCCCACAATACTCGCGGGAGTATCTCTGGCCACAATCCCTTGGTGTCTTCGAGCCTCTTCTTCATGATATTTAAGATCGACTTGTTGGAGGACTCTGCTTTCCCGTTGCCGTCTGGATGGTAAAGGGTTGAGAGTATCTTTTTAATGTGCCATTTTTCGAAAATCTCGGTGTTATTTCTTCCCCTGAACTGGGATCCGTTATTGTAGCTTATTTCTTTAGGCGGGCCAAATCAGCAGATGATGTTCTTTCATACGAAGGTGATTACTTCTTGCTCGCGAATTTAGGCGAATGAGACTGCTTCCACCCATTTAGAGAAGTAGTCAGTTAAAACTAAAAGGAATTTAACATTACCTCATCCTGGCGGAAGCGGTCCCACGATGTCCATTCCCCACTTGATGAACGACCATGGAGAGGTGACTGAATGGAGGTTTTCGCCTGCTTGGTGGATAATTGGGGCATACTTCTGGCACTGTTCGCATTTCTTTACGATCTCCAGGGCGTCTTTCGTCATGGTGGGCCAATAGTATCCTGCCCGTATGAGGCACCTAGCTAGTGCTCGATCACTGGAGTGACTGCCACAATGACCTTCATGGACTTCCTCGAGGACGCGTGAGTTTGATTCGGGCCCAAGCATTTTGCTAAGGGGTCATTGTACGTTCTTTTATACAACTCGTAATGAAGGAGGTTATATCTTGCCGCTTGCATTCTTAGCTTGCTGGCTTCCTTTTATCATTTGGGAGGGTACCATCCTGTAAATAGTTTATAATACAATTGCTCTAATCCCAGTTTAGGTTTACAGATTTTAAACTCGACATGGTCTAGTGCTGAGCTGAGGTGATGCACGACGCTCCTGTCCCCAGGAATTATGCTTTTTGTTGCTGCATCCAATTTTGCAAGGTCGTCCGCCTCGATGTTCTGAGTTCATGGAATTTGGTCGAGTTGGCATTCATCAAATTTGGGCAACAATTTGCATATCTCAGTCTGGTACATCATCAACCTTTGTTCTTTGATATGGAAAGTTACTGTTACTTGGTTGACGGCGAGCTGGGAGTCGCAGTGCAACCGTAGGTGCCTATCCCCATATTCGAGTGCTAGCCTTAGTCCTGCAATCACGACCTCATACTCGGCCTCGTTGTTAGTCATATCTGGGAACCTAATAGATTGGCGAACGACTTCGCCAGTGGGAAATTCGAGCACGAGTCCCAGTCCGTACCCACATGTATTGGACGCACCGTCAGTGTGCAAGACCCAGAGGTCCTGCGTCAAGTGAGAAGCTTGAGTGGCTTCCTTCTCAGCCTCAGGCATCACCTTGGCACTAAAGTCCATGACAAATTCAGCGAGCACTTGTGATTTTATGTGCGAGGCTGGTAAGTGATGTCGTGCTCACCTAACTCGATTGCCCATTTGGCCAGCCTCCCCGACAACTCGAGTTTGTGTAGTTTGCTCCTTAAAGGGAATGTGGTGATGACTAAGATTGGATGGCACTGGAAGTATAGCCTGAGCTTTCTTGAAGCTACGACAAGGGCCATGGCCAGTTTCTCGAGGTGAAGATACCTCGTCTCAGCGTCGATAAGTGTTTTACTGTTATAATATATTATAGATTGCGTACATTTGTCTTCTCGAACTAGGATTGCACTTACTACTACTTATGAAACAGTGAGGTAGATGAGGAGACGTTTCCCGGGCTCGGGTTTTGAGAGCAAGGGTGGAGATGACAAGTATTCCTTGATTTACTTCAACGCTTGTATACATTTAAGCATCCATTCGAGGCCATATCCTTTTTGAGTATGTTGAAGAACCTGTGGCACATGTCAGATGAACTCGAGATGAATCTAGACAGGGTGGCGATTTGACCCGTAAGTTTTCGGATTTGTTTCTTGGTGGTTAGATGTTTCGTTATTTCGTCAATAGCCTTGATCTGATATGGGTTGACTTTAATTCCGCTATGATACCATGAAACCCAAAAACTTTCCCGAACTTACGCCAAACACTCATTTTTTGGGGTTTAGTTTCATCCTGTATTTCCTCAATATCTCGAATGCTTCCTTCAGATGGTCGATGTGATCCTCGACCCTCTAGGATTTAACCAACATGTCGTCGATGTATACTTCCATGATTTTGCCGAGCTAGTTTTTGAACATCTTCGTGACCACCCTTTGGTAGGTAGCTCTCGTGTTCTTCAACCCGAATGGCATGACCCTATAGCAGTACGTCCCCCTGTGAGTGATAAATGTGGTTTTCTCCTAGTCATTTTCTTCCATGAGTATCTGATTGTAGCCCGAGTAGGCATCCAAAAAACTCAGTAGCTCATATCTCGCTGTGGCATCGATGAGCTGATCGATGTATGGCAATGGGAATGAATCCTTTGTCATGCTTTGTTCAGGTTGATGAAGTCTACGTACATCCTCCACTTCCCGTTATTATTTATGACTATTACCACGTTGGCAATCCACTTAGGGTACTTCGACTCCCTAATAGATCAATTGGCCAAACATTTCTCTACTTCCTCGTGGATGGCCTCGTTGATGGTGGGGTTGAACTTTCATCGAACCTGCCTTACTGGGGGGTGGTAGGGTGTTTGTGGATATTAACTTTAGTTTTTATGTATTGAATTGTTTTGGGTGTTTTAATTGGTGCATATATATTCACATGTTTATGTAATCTAAAGAGGCATAATTTGTGATGTTTTTGCATTATCTTATTGGTTGAATTCATTGATTCTTGTTAGTAATTGAAAGAGGCTAGTTGAATTAATGTTTATACATAGTTAGGAGAATAATCGAAAGAGGTACTCCTAAGGATCAATCCACTACGAATTCTTGCAAATCTTCACCAAGCTTAACTTAGTTCATATCGTAAGGTTGAGAATTAATCAAGAGAGGAGTTTCTACTGAATGTCTGAACATAATAGAGTGAATTCGAGAGACTCACTTGAACCATAGAAGTGAAGTAACTAGAGTTAATTCCAAACAAGTATCTTACACCTATCCAATCAACCCCTATTTTCTCCCTTTGATATCTTCTTGCTTACTCTTGTTGCGATTGTCATTAGCCAATAGTTTAGACTTTTAGTAAATTTTAGTTTTAATTCACATAACTCTAAATAGATGATCATCTTGGATAGCAATTAAAACTATAAGCTACGAAAACACTGTTTAAATCCAATCCATATGAATACGATATTTTCTATACTATATTCGAGTAGCGAGCATAATTTTGTGTTGTATTTTTAGCTCGTCAAATTTTGGCACCGTTGCCGGGGATCGAACCCGGGTCACCCGCGTGACAGGAGAGAATATTGATCACTAAAAATTTGATGAGCTAAAAATACAACACAAAATTATGCTCGCTAGTCGAATATAGTATAGAAAATATCGTATCCACAGGGATTGGATTTAAACAGTGTTTTCGTAGCTTCTAATTTTAATTGCTATCCAAGATGATCAAAAATTTAGATTTGTGTGAATTAAAACTAAAATTTACTAAAAGTCTAAACTATTGGCTAATGATAATCGCAACAAGAGTAAGCAAGAAGATATCAAAAGGAGAAAATAGAGGTTGATTGGATAGGTGTAAGATACATATTTGGAAACTAACTCTAGTTACTTCACTTCTATGGTTCAAGTGAGTCTCTCGAATTCACTCTATTATGTTCAAATATTCAGTAGAAACTCCTCTCTCGATTAAGTCTCAACCTTACGATATGAACTAAGTTAAGCTTGGTGAAGATATGCAAGAATTCGTAGTGGATTGATCCTTAGGAGAACCTCTTTCGATTATCCTCCTAACTAGGTCTAAACATTAATTCAACTAACCTCTTTCGATTACTAATAAGAATCAATGAATTCAACCAATAAGATAATGCAAAACATCACAAATTATGCCTCTTTCGATTACATAAACATGTGAATATATATGCACCAATTAAAATACCCAAACAATTCAATACATAAAAACTAGATTTAATATCTACAAACAATTCTCAAAATACCAAATCCATCAATCTCTAAGGAAGAATTACTCCATGGATATGGAGAAATTCATCACAATTAAGTTTAAGTCAAAGAAAAACATAAAATACCCAAACCCTTGTCTTGAGTGAGGATGAATGGTGAAATCCTTGTGCTCTTGCTTCTCCCTCTTCTCCTTAGCTTCCTTAGGTCTAAATTATGTCAAAAGTCCTCAAAATACCATTTTCCATGTATATATACCAAGTAGGGTCGGGCCCAAATAAATACACCTTCTTCTACGCGAAATAGGACACTTTTATGGAGTTGGATGTGCGTGGCCGCGCACCTGGAAGTGTGCTCGTGCACTTTTCACCCTATTCTGCCTCATATGCGTGCCCAATATGCAGCCGCGCACGTGGGTGGCGTTCTATTGGGAATTTGAGAAAACGTAAAACATGAAAGTTGTAGCCCTTTTAAATAGATTTCTAACGATATATTGTGGAGTCCAAACGGAGTTTTGAGCGAAACGTTATGTGCATTTTACTGGACAATGCGCAAGATGCTTGCTTGATTCTTCGTTTCGCTCCACTATCATCCGTTGATCCCCGAACTAGATCCCAACTTAATCCTTGGGCTTTTAATCAGACTTCAAATCTCCAGAATAGCTTGAATTCATTCCATAACATCTACATAGATCGGAATCACTCCTACAAGGCATAAAACACACAATTAGTGCAAAACACTAGCGATTAAAGCTCCAAATCAATTAAAGTGCAGTAAATTAGAGTGTAATAATCGACTAAAACATGAGATTATAGCCTACCATCATAGGGTTTGACATTTAACCAGTGCGTGGCTATTGTCAGGCATATCTGCATGGCTAAAGGCAAATAAATATGTGTTAGCTATTAAGAATTGACTAAATTTACCTTAGTCTTGGAGTTTGCAGCCGATGTAGGCTTTTTTGCTGAGGTCGCTGTGATCTAGCTGGACGAGATCGAGGTCCTCTATGGTTTATCGTGTAGTTTCGACCATTTTTGGGTCCATAATGGTATCCTTGGCTTTGACCTGCAGGGACCTCGACCCTGTAGATTGTTATGCTTCTTTTTCTTTTTCTTTCTTTTATTGGGTTGTTTTACTGCCCAGGGCGATCCGATAGCATTTTCGGGATGTGCTTATTTCCCCTAGTATGATGAATATTCACAGGGGGTCGGGAACTTGATCACTTGGTACATGTTGGAGGGGACTGGCCTCATGGGGCGTATCCATGGTCGACATATGATGGCATTTGTATGCTATGTCCTGATCTATGATGTGGAACGCGGTATCCAATATCACCCCACCAGCGAGGACGGGGAGTATGATCTCGCCCGAAGTTCATTCAACTGCATTTGTTAAAATCGGTTAGCGTAATGCAACACGACACTATCTTATCCTCAAGTCACATTTGTACGAGGACTCGAGGATGGATGATGCACACTCCATTTCTGTCGTCTACCATAATTCTCCTAACATCAGTGTAAAAAATTTGTAAAGTAATGACAAGTGCATCATTGCGAAGAAAAGTCAAACCGTCGGCATCAGACTCATCGAAGATGATACTCTGTTCGAGGCCGTCATACTGTTCGTAGGTGATTGATCTGTTGAGTTTGTGAGTGGCGGTGAACTTGATTCCATTGATGTAGGCATCGTTACTTCCACCAATAATCATGTTGATGGTGCGAGCGGGCAAAGGCGGTTTTGGTGGGCCTGGACGTTCTCGACCCTTCTAACCTTAGGGCGTGTGAGTCTTTTGTCTTGTGTCCACGGTCTTGGTGGAACTCATAGAAGGCGTCCGACTTCCTGGTGCTTGGGTCGGACCTCATCTTTGGTGGCCACTTCACCTTTGTTCCGAGCATCACGAGTGCGTAGACCACCTCTATAGCGACACACAAAATTTATGAGCAAATAGTAAGGGAGCCATACCTCGATCATTTATGTGGATGTCTGATCTTGGCCTAGAGGTGTCGAACCTCATCTTTGGTGAAATAGAGCTTTAAAACTCAACTGAGACGACCCGTCTTCGCGGCGAAAATTGGGGACGGATGCCCTGATATAAGGTTGATGCTAGTCTCTTGTATTGACCCAAAAGGTCATATTTAAATTTGATAATTACTTTTGTGTTCTAAGATCTCGAAAAGTACTATTTATCATTCCTCGACTTGCGTGCGTAGCCCGTATAATTTTCTGGAAAGTTTTTATGTGAAAAATGGATTAAAATGTGAAATAGAGCTTTAAAACTCAATTGAGTTGACTTCGGTCAACATTTTTAGCAAACAGACCCAGATTAGTGTTTTAACAGTTCCAGTAGGTCCGTATCGTGATTTGAGACTTAGGCGTATGCCCGGAATCGAATTCGGAGGTCCCTAGCTCAAATTATCACCATTTAACGGAAACTAGAAATCTAAAGGCTAAAGGTTTCTAAAGTTTGACCATGGGGTTGACTTTATGGATATCGGACTCGGATTGAGATTTCGAAAATTGGAATAGCTCCGTTATGTCATTTATGACTTGTGTGCCAAATTTGAAGTCATTCCGGATTCATTTAACATGTTTCGGCACGAGCTTTGTAAATTTAAAAGTTTAAAACTCAAAAGTTCGAATCGAGGTGTAAATTGTGATTTTGATGTTGTTTTACGTTATTTGAAATCCCGAGTAAGTCCCTATCATGTTTCGGGACTTGTTGGTATATTTGGTTGTGGGCCTCGGGTTGATTTTAGGTGGTTAACGGATCATTTTTGGACTTGGAAAAACTGCAGAAATCTGCTTATGGTTTCCTTCTTCGCGTTCGCGAGAGGGGTCTCGTGTTCGCGAAGAAGAAACTGGAGGCAAGCGTGGTTGTTATTTGCATTCGCGATAGGGCATCGCGTTCGCGAAGGGAAAAAAGGCTGGCCAGGAATTGCATTCGCAAAGGGCATCTCGCGTGCGCGAAGGCCAAGCTAGGCAAGCATCGCATTCGCGAAGGGCAATGTTGGACAACACAAATTTGGGCTTCGCGAATGCGAGGCACTGACCACGTTCGCGAAGAGTAATAACCTGGGAAACAAAACTTAAGTTCTGGAATTGGGATTTCGACCTATTTTCCATCATTTTCGATTTTGAGCTCGGGTAAGACGAGTTTTGGATGATTTTTACGGAAAAACATTGGGGTAAGTGTTCCTTATCCTATATTGATTATATTTCATGATTCCATACTCATTTACATCATGAATCCGTGAATTTATGGAAGAAGAATCAGATTTTTATAAAATCTTTCAAAAATATAAAATGAAGATTTGAAAGCCAATCCGATGTCGGAATTCGATAATTTTTGTATGGTTGAACTCGTATCGGAACAGGTGTTCAGATTTCGTAAGTTTTTCCAGGATTCGAGATGTGGGTCCCACTGTCGAATATTAAAATAAATTTCGAATTTTTATCCGAAAAATTAGTAAATTCATATGGAATTAATTCCTACAATTTGTATTGAATATATTGAATTGTTTATGACTAGATTTGAGGATTTCAGATACGAATTCGCGAGGCAAAGGTTTATTGAATTCTTGAATTTGGTTGCAAAGCGAGGTAAGTGTCGTGGTTAACCTTGACTTGAGGAAATAGAACCCTTGAATTGTTTGCTATGTGAATTTCATGTGTAACGATGTATAGGCAAGGTGACGAGTGCCTATACTTTGTCAAATTAATTGTTTGCATAATTATTAAATATCATAAATTGTTTTAATACACGAATTAATTATTATAATAATGGTTTCTCTCACATTCCGTGTTATACATTAATTTTTGAATTCCTGCAATAATTGTTATATGCTTATTTGATTTATATGTCTTAATTGCTACTTGGCATTTAGCATATTAAATATTAAACTGCCTATTTTCTCCCTAATTTCCACAATTAATTGCTACTTGTCATTGTTTGTTTCATAAATGAATTATAATTATTGTATGCCTCGATGCTTAATAATTTCTTATTGAACGTGATATTTATTGGAGTAATCTTTGTTACATTTATGAGTTGTTAAAATATATGGGGGGATCGGGTTGCACGCCACAACAGACTTATTTAAAAGTCTATATTGGGGGATCGGGTTGCACGCCGCAACAAACTTATTTAAAAGTTTATATTGGGGGATCGGGTTGCACGCAGTAACAGATTTATTTAAAAGTCTATATTAGGGGATCGGGTTGCACGCCACAATAGAATTAATTAAAATGAATATATTGGAGGAGCGGGTTGCACGCCGCAACAGAAGTGAATATGAATATATTGTGGGAGCTGGTTGCACGCTGCAACGAAAATTGATTGAAATAATAATTGGTTATGACTGCTGAGTTGGCTTCAACTATTAAAATAAGTTACCTGATTTATTTTTATTATTGTGGTTATTACTATTATTGCGAACAGGTTAATGTAAGTGACCTGCCTTAGCCTCGTCACTACTTCGTCGAGGTTAGGCTCGACACTTACCAGTACATGTGGTCGGTTGTACTGATACTGCACTCTGCACTTCTTGTGCATATTTCGGAGTTGGTCCCAGTAGCGTACCATAGACTTGCTCGGATTTCAGCTACTCAGAGGAGACTTGAGGTATAACTGCACAACGTCCGCAGTTCTGAAGTCCCCGTCTACCTTATTTTTAGCTGTGTGTTCGCTTTCAGACAACTTTATTTTATTCAGAACTTTATTTGTATTATTCTAGAAGCTCGTGCACTTGTGACACCAATTCTGGGATGGTATTTAGACATCGCTATTATTATGAATTATTCACTGCATTTCAAACTTTACTTCTGCATTGGTTTCCTTGTTATTAATTAATTTAAAATTATTTAAAAAGGCTAATATTATTCTAACGTTAGCTTGCCTAGCAAGTGAAATTTTAGGCTCCATCACGGTCCCGAAGGTGAGAATTTCGGGTCGTGACATCTCTGCTTGATCGCGACACTAGGGTGTCTCTCTTTGCGTTGTCCGTACGTTCTCTCCTAGGTTCGGATTGCACTGAGGTAAGTTGTCGGTTTGGTCCATTGAGGTCTTCATCATACGCCCCGACTTCGGCACAGTAGGCCGTTTTGAAAGGCATTTTCGGGGCGAGCCCTGGGGCGAGGCGCACCAAAAACGCCCTTGGGCGATGGTGTGGGGATAAAGTCTCAAGAGGCGTACGCCCCGGAGTTTGAGGCGAGTTTTTTTAGTGAGGCGTAAGCCTCAGAGATTTTTTTAAATTAAAACAAAATTTGTTGAATAAGTCCTTCATATAATACCCAAAGTTTCAAAATTCAGCTTGGTAATTACTCTGAAGTTTTAAAAAGGAACTGAAATGTATTAAATTTAAAAGTCAATACCTTTTTTATTGATTGGAGCCCCAATTCATGGTATTTTCCAATTCTTTATCTTGTCCGCTAGTCCGCTAATATCTCCCAAAAGCAACGAATATTTAATTTATTTTTACAAATATAAAGAGAACTCCATTCTTCTTCATAGCAGCAAGTTCAAATTCCCAATTATTGAAGGTTAGTCATCCTTTTTGTTCCTCCATGTAGAAAACTTTATTCTTTTCAACTCAAGTTACTTGAGCTTCTAAGTAGCGTATAATAGATTATTTGAGTAGTTTTTTGTGGGGATGAAACACACACACACACACACACACACACACACACACACACACACACACACACACACACACACACATATATATATATATATATATATATATATATATATATATATATATATATATATATATATATATATATATATATTTATAGTTTTCTTCATTTTTATGTAATTTTACATGTTTATTAATATTTACTGTAATTATATTATTTTATAAAATATTAAAAATTAAATACCTATGGGGCTTACGCTTTGTGCCTCGGGGCTTACGCCTCGCTGAGGCATATGTAAAATACCTCGCCTTACACCCACGCCTTTTAAAACACTGCAGTAGGCATTGTGGATCTAGTCATAGGTAGCGGTGGGTACTTCATCAATCGGCTCAGTGGCTTTCTGGTCGCCTTTGAGCCTTCTCTATTCAGCCCGTTTTGGAAGGCTGCCACGGCCATTACCTCGGAGACATTTGGTAAGGTCATCCTCACCTTGTTGAATCGGGCTAAGAAGTCCCTCAGTCCTTCCCATGGGGATCGTCTGATGGCAAAGATATCATTCACCCTCGTTTCGGCTTTCTTGGACCTGGCATGCGCCGTCATGAACTTGTCTGCCATATGTTCGAATGTTTCTATGGAATAGGCCGACAACTGCGAGTACCATTTTAACGCCCCTACTGTGAGGGTTTCACCAAATATTTTCAACAAGATGGAGGACACCTGTTCTTTAGTGAGGTTGTTGCCTTTCATCGCGGTGACATAGTGAGTTGCATGGTCCTCAGGATCAGTTATTCTGTCGTAGATTCTGAGGTACGAGAGCATTTTGAAGTTTTTGGTATGGCATGAGGAGCCGCTTCTTCCCTGTATGGCTGTTCCATGAACTTGCCGACATCTCTTTTTGGTAACAATTTGGGGACAACTGGTATCTCGTCTACCCGTTCTTGGTACTCCTTCATTTGTTCCTTGAGCGCCATGTTCTCATTCTCCATTTCCTCCATTCTATTTAACACGGCGGCGAGGACGCTGTCACCTACACTGTCAGCAATTGTATGGATATTACCTGGAGTAAGAGGGTCTGATTGGTCGTCTTGTTCGTTCTTGCACTGTGTTGCATGGATTCTTAGGCTTTCCTCGGTCGTGCACGTGGCCTGCTTGCTCATTATGCTGACCAAAGTATCGGTTAGCCAAGCTTCGAGGAGCTTTTTCATAGCGGGTGGTGCTCCTTCTCCCGCGAATCCCCTTTTTTATTTGGTTTGGCTGTGCTACAAAAGGGTGTCGGCGACTTCCCTAATGTGGGGGATGTCGTGGGGTTTACTTCCTCATCTTGAGTTTCATACCCTTCTTTAATGGCACTCATAAGGTTGAGTGGGACATTGTCAGTTGCTCTTGTTCCCTTTCCTTGGTTACCTGCCATGGAATCCTTGTCTGCAAAGAGAAAAAAGGATAACTCTACAGTATGTCAGCTTAACAAGTCACGAAAGTTGTAGATCCGAATGAAAACTAATAGTTTGACTAAGAAATTCCCACATACGGCGCCAAACTGTATAACCAAAAAATTAGATCTAGGTTTTTATACAATTAGATTTATAGAAAAAAGGGGTTAATCAAAGTCAATATTAATATTCAAATAGCAGATCTAGTGCTTTTATGGAGAATATTTAATGTGAGCTATTAGTGAAGAATATCCTAGGATAATAATGGAGCAATAATGATTTGAAAACATGAAAGATAGCAATAAATAATAATAAATGACTTTTAAATAACAAATGGGACAAAGTCCACGCGACAAGGGTGAGATTTTCCACTATGCTTTCTGACAATGATGGATGATGGTAAGTGGTTGAATATTCTGATTCATCTTGGATTGGGAGAGATAAGGATAAATGAGAAGAAATGTAAAGTTAGGCTTTGTATGTGTTCAATAAAGCGAGAATCTTCATAGAGAATATCAATGATGTTCTTTACAAAAATGTTCCACTTTTCTAGAACTACATCTCTTCTTATTTATAAGAGTACATGAACCACAAAACTGTAGATAATACAATAGAAAGAAATATTCACTAGAATATTTTCTAGGGAATCTAAATCCTTAAACTAGCCGTTACTGTGCGCCGAAGACGGATGTTCGTACTCGTCCTCGTCTTCTATTAAGCTACCTCGACGACAATTTGCCTTCTTCACATGACCTCGACCTTTTGGGGTCAGGTTGATATGTCATAATAATGTCGACACATCACAACCTTCAAAGGTTTTTTTTTGCTCATACAAAATGAATAACCAAAAAAAAAAATTTAGATGAATTTCGAAAGAAAGGACATAATTTTTATGGACATATGGGTCCTGTGAATTTCAAATTTGAAGGGGACAAGAAAGAAATCATTCATCTGGAAGTTATAACTAAAGTTTCATGCCTTATAAGTGGATTAAAGCCTTACTAATTGCGTTTTGCTTTAGTTCTGCTATGTTCTCCACTATACAATTGATTAGGGGTCATTATTTTTACCAAGATCGAATTGTCCATAGATTAACTAAAAGCACGAAATAAAAGAAATTGTTATCTCTCAACTAAGTTGTACATCTTGAAATTTAGAATAGCATCTCAAATTTAAAAAGAAAATGTTGCAAAATAATAGTCCACAAAGTTGGTATATTTCGTTTCATCTTTTTGTACTATGGTCGAAATTGAATATAGTAAATAGATGTATATATTTATTTTCAAGTATTGCATTTAAAATCTAATTTATACAATAAGGTGTTTGGTTAGAGAGATTAGGAAAAATAATCCTAGCAGAAAATTCTGCAGAAAATAATACAGTGCTAATTGGTTGGAGAAATTAGAAAAGTAGGTGATTGCTGCATAATATTTTATAGTCACTGCATACCAATCCATGCACAGTTATCCGGAGAAAATGACAAAATAGTCACTTATGTTTGGAGGTTGCTATAAAATGGTCATTTAATTTTAATATATATCTAAGTAGTTGTCCTTTATATTTATCAAAATTGAGCACTTTTGATCTTTGTTACTAATAAACACACGACGACATTATCTTTGACTGAATTGAATGGTGAGAAGCACATGATCCATTTAAACGGAGGAAAAGTGAGAAGCACATGATCCATGGATCCATTTAAACCGAGGAAAACTATCGGGATGAACTTCTTCTAATTCATTTCCCTCAATTTGTGCCGTAAGAAAATCTTATATCAAGCCAACTGAATACAACACACTTCCTTCGACCCTCAATTATATGAAATATTGAATGAATCAACATTTTGTACAGGGTAAAATATGATATGATACGTGGCTGACTAAAAGGAGGACACGTGAATTCCAAGATGGAATGACTGAGAACCGAATGCGGCCAGTACGCTTGTCACCGGAACGGATATGTGATTATCCAAAATGTCATCTTTAAATTTGATAAGTAATTTTGTGTTCTAAGACCTCAAAAAATACTATTAATTATTCCTCGAATTACGTGCACAGTCAGTAAAATTTTTTGAAAAGTTTTTATGTGAAAAAGGATTAAAAAGTGAAATAGAGCCTTAAAACTCAACTAAGTTGACTTTGGTCAATATTTTGAGCAAACAAATCCGGATCAATATTTTGACAGTTCCGGTAGGTCCGTATCGTGATTTGGAACTTGGACGTGTACCCGAAATTTAATTTGGAGGTCCCTAGCTCAAGTTATGACCATTTAACGGAAAGTAGTAATTTAAAGGCTAAAGATTTCCAAGTTTGACCACGAGGTTGACTTTTTGATATCGGAGCCGGAATCCGATTTTGGAAATTTGAATAACTCCGTTATGTCATTTATGACTTGTGTGCCAAATTCGAAGTCATTCCAAATTCATTTAATATGTTTTGGCACGAGATTTGCAAATTGAAAAGTTTAAAACTCAAAGTTCGAATCGAGGTGTGAATTGCTATTTCGATGTTATTCGATGTGATTTGAGACTCCGAGTAAGTCCGTATTATGATACGGGACTTGTTGGGGATATTTGGATAAGGTCTCGAGGGGCTCGGGTGAGTTTCGGACGAAATTCGGATAGTTTAGAGCATGTTGAAAGCAGCAGGTTCTTGGCAGAACCTGGTGTAATCGCACCTGCGCAATGGTGGTCGCAGGTGCGCAACCGCATATGCGAGAAGCTGGTTGCTCCTGCGACCTGGGCACTAGCCAGTTGCGTCGCTTCTACGGAGAAATGGGACGCACATGTGCGACCGCTTCTGCGGTCGTTTGGTCGCTTCTGCGATATCGCAGGTGCGATAGAAATGTCCGCAGATGCGGAACCTCGCATGGCAGCCCCACTTCGCAAATGCGAGATTTTTCTCGCAAATGCGTGACCGCAGGTGCGAAAATATAGCCCGCAGATGTGAAAATGCTGGGCAGAATACATAAAATCGGGTCTTAGCCATTTTTACTCATTTTTGAGTTTTAAGTCTCGGACTTTGGCGATTCCAAAGGGGTTTTTCACGACTTTAAATTGGGTAAGTGTTCTATAACCAAAAGTGATTATATTTCATGAGTCCATGTCTATATTCATCCTTTATTTCGGATTTAAATGAAAGAAATTTGAGTTTTCGTAAAACTTTCCAATAACGAAAAATTTAGCTTTGAAGGTCCATTTGATATCAGAATTGGATAATTTTTGTATGATTGAACTCGTAGCGGAATGGATGTTCGGATTTCGCGAGTTTTTCTGAGATTTGAGACGTGGGTCCCACTGTCGAATATTTTAATGAATTTCGGATTTTTATCCGGAAAATTAGTAAATTCATATGGAATTAATTCCTATGATTTGTATTGAGTATATTGAATTGTTTATGAATAGATTTGAAACTTTTGGAGACAAATTTAAAAGGAAAAGCTGTGGTTGAGTAATTGATTGAAATTTGCAAAGCGAGGTAAGTGTCGTGGTTAACCTTGACTTGAGGGAATAGAACCCTTAAACTATTTGTTATGTGAAATGCATGTGAACGACGTATAGGCGAGTGACGAGTATCTATACTTCGTCAAATTAATTGTTTGCATAATTACTTGAAAAATCATAAATCGTTTTAAATCATGAATTAATTATTATAATAATTATTTCTCTCCTATTCTTTGTCAAATATTAATTCTTGAATTCCTGCATTAATTATTACATGCTATTTGAATTATGTGTCTTAATTGTTATTTGACATTTAGCATATTAAATATTAAACTGCCTATTTTTCTCCCTGATTTTCATAATAATTTGTTATTTGTCATTGTTTGTTTCATAATTAAATCATAATTATTGTATGCTTGTTGTCTTATAATGTTTTAATTAATTATTGCATTTATTGGAAAAATTTCTTCTATAAGAGTTGGTAAATGGATATATTGGATGATCGGGTTGCACGCCGCAACAGAATTGATTGAAATGGATATATTGGAGGATCGGGTTGCACGCCGCAACAAACTTATTAAAAGTCCATATTGGAGGATCGGGTTCACGCTGCAACACACTTATTAAAAGTTCATATTTGAGGATCGGGTTGCACGCCGCAACAGACTTATTAAAAAGTCCATATTGGAGGATCGGGTTGCACGCCGCAACAGACTTAGTAAAAGTCCATATTGGGGGATCAGGTTGCACGCCGCAACAGACTTATTAAAAAGTCTATATTGGAGGATCGGGTTGCACGCCGCAACAAACTTATTAAAAGTCAATATTTGGGGGATCGGGTTGCACGCCGCAACAGACTTATTAAAAGTCAATATTTGGGGGATCGGATTGCACGCCGCAATAGACTTATTTAAAAGTCAATATATATACTTGATTAAAAATAATTATATGAGAGAATTGAAAATGAATATATTGTGAGAGCGGGTTGCACGCTGCAACAGAATTGAATGTGAATATATTGTTAGAGCGGGTTGCACGCTGCAACAGAATTGAATGTGAATATATTGTGAGAGCGGGTTGCACGTTGCAACAGAATTGATGGAAACGATAATTGGTTATGACTGCCGAATTGGCTTCAATTATTATAAATGAGTTACCTGATTTATTTCTATTATTGTTGTTGTTACTAATATTACGTACAGGTAATGTAAGTGACCCGCCTTAGCCTCGTCACAACTTCGTCGAGGTTAGGCTCAGCATTTACCAGTACATGGGGTCGGTTGTAATGATACTACACTTTGCACTTCTTGTGCAGATTTCAGAGTTGGTCCCAACGGCGTACCATAGACTTGCTCGGATTTCAGCTACTCAGAGGAGACTTGAGGTATAACTGCACGACGTCCGCAGTTCTGAAGTCCCCGTCTACTTTACTTTAGCTGTGTGTTTATTTTGAGACAACTTTATTTTATTCAAACCCTTATTTGTATTATTCTAGAAGCTCGTGCACTTGTGACACCAAATTATGGGATGGTATTTAGATACCGTTGTTTTTATAGATTGTTCATTATATTTCAGAATTTACTTCCGCAATCGTTCTTTGTTATTAATAAATTTAAAAATTATTTAAAAATTGGTTAATATTATTCTAACGTTGGCTTGCCTAGCAAGTGAAATATTAAGCACCATCACGGTCCGAAGGTGGGAATTTTGGGTCGTGATAGTTGGTATCAGAGCACTAGGTTACATAGGTCTCACGAGTCACGAGCAAGCTTAGTAGAGTCTGAAGGATCGGTACGGAGACGTCTGTACTTATCTTCCAGAGGCTACAGAGTTTAGGAATAATTCCACTTCTTTCATTCCTTATCGTGCGACGTTGATTTAGCTTGAAAAATATATCTCATATTCCTTTGTATCCATTCGTGTATGACATTGCGCACTTAGTATCAGTTGTGCGTCGACGGTTCATGATGCCGTAGATGGACTACGAGGGAGCCAGAGATGCTCAAACATTGCCTCAACGTGTGGTTCCGAATGTAGATGCAGGCGTGTTGAGAGATCACCCAGTGAATCATGTGAGAGGTGCAACAGACCTTGGCATCTGGTTGATTTATACAAGCTGTGAAGGTTATTATTGTGGATCATCGGACGTGGTGAACTATGACTTTGCGCCGAGTGAGGGGAGTCCACTATCAATGGATGGATTACAGGGTCATGTGTGATATCAGTTTTGGCCTGAAATGTATATATGTGGTACTGAAAGGTTCCCCAAAAATTTACACATGTTTAAGGCCTGAAATTTTGTAGAGGATAAGGTTGGGACTTGCGGTATGCCACCTACTTAATAATCCTATACTTCAGTACCAAAGGAGTTAGAGAAACAACTTTATATTTACAGAATGTCTGCTCAGCGTGGATGTCATAGTTGCGGATTTTGGGGTGCTTCAGAGGAAGTACAGTGGTTGACGAGATTCTGGACTATGTGGTTCGTGCCAAGATTTGCCTGTATGGACCTCTACTTTTGTGATCGTTGTGTATAAATAGGGGTAAGGGTTACCCCAAAGAAGATTCGAAGAGTATGTTAAGAAATGGTTCAGCTCAACAGTGTTGAGTCAGCATAACAAAAGAAGAAATTGGCCGTGGGAGAGATAATTCTCCACAGGTGTTTGTGGCAAGCCTATGAAGAGGACAGACCGGCCAATGCAACACCGCCTACTTGGCTCAGTTCTCAGAACACTTTTGAAAAAGTTTGATTCCCAGACTCTCCGTAATGCGTGGCACATAAGGTTTGAATGGTTGCGTCAAGTCACCATGACAATGTCATAATATGCCATCAGGTTCAATAAGTTAGCCCGTCATATTCCTACTTTGCTTCCTACAGCCAGAGAGCGAGTCCACAGACTCATTAAAGGACTCAATTATGATCGTAAAATTTTTTATGACTCGGGAGCTACAGGCTGATACTTCATTTCCACCAGTGGTAGAAATTGCTAAGATATTAGAACGTGTTCGGGGTGAGGAAAAAGAAAACTAAGGAGACCAAGACGTCTCGAGAATCTGGGGGATTCAGTGGATTCTACTCTGCGAGTATAAATTATTATGGCGGGGGCTCGGGCAGTCGGCCAGCCCAGTTCGCACATCGGATTAATCGAGGTGCTCCAGTAAGTTCTTTTAATGCACCACTAACATAAGTGTCCTACAATGTTTATTTCAGTTATCTGGCATAGACCTAGTATGAGCATCCAAACCCGCAAATGTGTTGTTATGAATACGGTGATACTAGGCACATCATGAGAAAATTGTCCCAAACTTGGGAGAGACATATTTCACCAAAGCACTCAGGCTACGTACCCTATTGTTGTTACTACACCACCCACACGACCAATTAGGGGTGGAGGACAAGCAGGTAGAAGGCGTCCTAGAGGTGGAGACCCAGCCGTTGATATAATTGTTTTATGGTATGGTGGAGGTCGATACATCAGATGGTGTCGTTACAGGAACGGCCTCGATTTAATATAAAGGAATAATTTCCTTAACTTGATTCGGTTCTGAGTATCGAGACAAGTCCTCCTATTGTGCTCCACTTATGAGTAAGCTTCGTAATTCTATAATCTATGTATGTGTTTACTCCTGTTGGGAGATTATATGGAGATAACTACGCCTATCATTCCATGTTGGTCACTAATAAGAGCTGTGAGGTTAAAGGTGGCTTTCTATTACTCATATCGATAAGTTTTGATGTAATTTATGGATAATTAATTACAAATCATGAATTATATGCCCTACCGGTATGGGGTTCATTATGTGTTGTGATTTTGTGTAACCGAAATTAATTAAAAGGAGAAAATGGAAATTTTTGATTGGCACGATGTGTATATTACTTGTGATTCAAAACTGATGACGAGATCCTCTCATTTTAATATAAAATGATATGTTTAAACCGGGCTACGAGCTGCGGTGGAAGTTATATAAGGACGAGATCCTTGTGAGGAAAATTCTTGTGTTTAAGTTCTCCCTTGTGAAATTAAATTTGTACTATAGCAATAATAGGGAGTCATGCCTGTTAGGCTTATTTGAAAATTTTTGTATGAAATTCTCTGTGCATACTTGCCAAATTCGTGTTGTAATTATTGAGTTTTAACCTACGAGGTAGGTGCCTGCCAGGTGGCGTTAAATGCGACTCGTTAATTCGGGTAAATAATTATGAGGTCTGGTTACTATCAATTGAAGATTAGGGAATCTGACATCCCTAAAATAGTTTTCAGACTCGGTATGGGCATTACAAATTCCTAGTGATGTCATTTGGGTTGACAAATGCCCCAGCAGTCGAGAAGAATTATCCTATTTGGATGTCAATCGGGTGTTCAAGCCCTATTTGGATTCTTTTGTGGTTGTATTCCTTGATGATATCTTGATTTACTCCAGCAGTCGAGAGGAGCATGAGCAACACCTTCGTAGTGTGCTTCATACTTTGAAGAATAATCAGTTATATGCCAAGTTTTAAAAATGTGAGTTTTGGTTAGACTCAGTTGCCTTTTTGGGGCATGTTGTATCGACAGAAGGCATAAAGGTGGATCCTAAGAAGAAAGAGGTTGTTTAGAATTGGCCTAGACCTACTTCAGTTACAGAGATCCGGAGTTTCCTGGGTTTGGCAGGTTATTATCGTCGGTTTGTGGAAGGGTTTTCATCTATAGCAAGCCCACTGACCAGACTGACCCAGAATGGTGTCCCATTCAGATGGTCAGACGAGTGTGAGTTGAGCTTTCAGAATCTCAAGACCGCTTTGACTACGGCACCAGTGTTGGTGTTACCAACAGGTTCAGGATCATATACGGTATATTATGATGCATCTAACATTGGTCTTGGTGCAGTATTAATGCAAGATGGCAAGGTAATTTTATATGCGTCGCGGCAGTTGAAAGTTCACGAGAAGAATTATCCTGTTCATGGCTTAGAATTGGCAACCATTGTTCATGCGCTGAAGATTTGGAGGCATTACCTCTACGGTGTTTTGTGTGAGGTATATCTTAATTTGAGGCAGAGAAGATGGTTGTAATTGTTGAAAGACTATGATATCACCATTTTGTATCACCCCGGAAAGGCCAATCTGGTGGCCGATGCTTTGAGTAGAAAGGTTGTGAGTATGGGTAGTCTTGCGTATATTCTGGTTTGTGACATTAGCTGCAGATGTTCAGACTTTGGCTAATCAGTTCGTGAGGTTAGATGTTTCAGAACCCAGTCGGGTTCTAGCTTGCACACTCGCTCGGTCTTCTTTATATGAGCGCATCAGAGAGAGGCAGTATGATGATCCTCATTTAATTATCCTTAAGGACACGGTGCGACACAGTGATGCCAAACAGGTTACTGTGGGGGAAGATGGAGTTCTACGAATGCAGGGTCGTATTTATGTGCCTAATGTGGATGGGCTTCATGAATTAATTCTTGAAGAGGCACACGGTTCCAGGTACTCTATTCATCCAGGTACCGCCAAATTGTATCAAGATTTGTGGAAACATTATTGGTGGAGGAGAATGAAAAAGGATATAGTTACATATGTAGCTCGGTGTATGAATTGTCAGCAAGTTAAGTATGAGCATCAGAGACCTGGTGGTTTGCTTCAGAAGTTAGAAATTCTTGAGTGGAAGTGGGAGTGTATCACTATATATTTTGTTGTTGGGCTCCCACGGACTCAGAGAAAAATGTGACGCAGTTTGGGTCATATTGGACAGGTTGACCAAGTCAACACATTTCATTCTAGTGGCAGTTACCTATTCTTCAGAGAGGTTAGCTGAAATTTACATTTGTGAGATTGTCCGCCTTCACGGTGTGCCCGTGTCTATTATTTCAGATCGAGGTATGCAGTTTACCTCACATTTCTGGAGGGCTGTACATCGTGAGTTAGGCACGCGGGTGGAGTTGAGTACAATATTTCATCCACAGACAGACGGACAGTCAAAGCGCACTATTAAGATATTGGAAGATATGCTCCGTGCTTGTGTTATAGACTTTGGAGGTTCTTGGGATCATTTCTTTCCACTTGCTGAGTTTGCTTATAATAATATGCTACCAGCTGAGCATTCAGATAGCTCCATATGAGGCATTATACAGAAGGCGATGCCGATCGCCAGTTGGTTGGTTTGAACCGGGAGAGGCTCGGTTGTTGGATACCGATTTGGTAAAGGATGCCTTGGATAAGGTCAAGATTATTCAGGATCGACTTCGCACAACTCAGTCTAGGCAAAAGAGTTATGCCGACCGTAAAGTTCGTGATATTGCATTCATGGTTGGAGAAAGAATATTGCTCCGGGTTTCACCTATGAAAGGTGTAACGAGGTTCAGAAAGAAGGGCAAGTTGAGCCCCAGGTATATTGGACCCTTTGAAATTCTTGAAAGGGTGGGTGAAGTAGCCTACAGGCTTGCATTACCACCTAGTTTATCAGGGGTTCATCCGGTGTTCCATGTGTCTATGCTCCAGAAATATCATGGTGATCTGTCCCCTGTGTTAGAATTCAGCTCAGTCCAATTGGACAAAGATTTGACTTACGAGGAGGAGTCAGTGGCTATTCTAGTCCGGCAAGTCCGACAGTTGAGGTCTAAGAGTTATCCTTTAGTTCGAGTACAATGGAGAGGTCATCCGGTAGAGGCATCTACTTGGGAGTCCGAGTCGGACATGCTGAGTAAATATCCACACCTTTTCTCCAGCTCAGGTACTTTTTGTAACTCCGTTCGAGGATGAACGTTTGTTTTAGAGGTGGAGAATATGATGACCCAAAATATCATCTTTAAATTTAATAAGTAATTCTGTGTTCTAAGACCTCGAAAAGAACTATTAATCATTCCTCGACTTGTGTGCGCAGTCCGTAAAATTTTCCGGAAAGTTTTTATGTGAAAAATGGATTAAAAAGTGAAATAGAGCCTTAAAACTCAACTAAGTTGACTTTGGCCAACATTTTGAGAAAACGAATCCGGATTAATATTTTGACAGTTCTGGTAGGTCTGTATCGTGATTTGGGACTTGGGCGTATGCCCGGAATTTAATTTGGAGGTCCCTAGCTCATGTTATGACCATTTAACGGAAACTAGTAATTTAAAGGCTAAAGATTTCCAAGTTTGAGCACGGGGTTGACTATTTGATATCAGAGCCGGAATCCGATTTTGGAAATTTGAATAACTCCGTTATGTCATTTACGACTTGTGTGCCAAATTTGAAGTCATTTCGGATTCATTTAATATATTTTGGCACGAGATTTGCAAATTGAAAAGTTTAAAACTCAAAGTTCGAATCGAAGTGTGAATTGCAATTTCGATGTTATTTGATGTGATTTGAGACCCCAAGTAAGTCCGTATTATGTTACGGGACTTGTTGGGATATTTGGATAAGATCCCGAGGGGCTCGGGTGAGTTTCAGACGAAATTCAGATAGTTTAGAGCATGTTGAAAGCAACAGGTTCTTGGCAGAACCTGGTGTAATTGCTCCTGCACAATGGTGATCGCAGGTGCGCAACCGTATCTGCGAGAAGCTGGTCGCTTCTGCGACCTTGGCACTGGCCAATTGCGTCGCTTCTGCGAAGAAATGGGGTTCACATGCGCGACCGCTTCGGTGAAGGCTGAAGTGCTTCTGCGGAAGAGACCGCTTTTGTGGTCGTTTGGTCACTTCTGCGACATCGCAGGTGCGATAGAAATGTCCGCAGATGCGGAACCTCGCCTGGAAGCCCCACTTCGCAAATGCGTGACCGCAGGTGCGAAAATATAGCTTGCATATGCGAAAATTCTGGGCAGAATACATAAAATCGGGTCTTAGCCATTTTTACTCATTTTTGAGTTTTAAGTCTCGGATTTTGGCGATTCCAAAGGGGGTTTCACGACTTTGAATTGGGTAAGTGTTCTATAACCAAAAGTTATTATATTTCATGAATCTATGTCTATATTCATCCTTTATTTCGGATTTAGATGGAATAAATTGGAATTTTTGTAAAACTTTCCAAAAACGAAAAATTTAAATTTGAAGGTCCATTTGATATCGGAATTGGATAATTTTTGTATGGTTGAACTCGTAGATTAACGGGTGTTCGGATTTTGCGAGTTTTTCTGGAATTTGAGACGTTGGTTCCCACTGGCAAATATTTTAAATAATTTCAGATTTTTATTCGGAAAATTAGTAAATTCATATGGAATTAATTCCTATGATTTGTATTGAGTATATTAAATTATTTATGAATAGATTTGAAGCTTTTGGAGACAAATTTAAAAGGAAAAGTTGTGGTTGAGTAATTTATTGGAATTTGCAAAGCGAGGCAAGTGTCGTGGTTAACCTTGACTTGAGGGAATAGAACCCTTAAACCATTTGTTATGTGAAATACATGTGAACGACGTATAGGCGAGGTGACGAGTGTCTATACGTTGTCAAATTAATTGTTTGCATAATTACTTGAAAAATCATAAATTATTTTAAATCATGAATTAATTATTATAATAATTATTTCTCTCCTATTCTTTATCAAATATTAATTCTTGAATTCCTGCATTAATTGTTACATGCTGTTTGATTTATGTGTCTTAATTATTATTTGGCATTTAGCATATTAAATATTAAACTGCTTATTTTTCTCCCTGATTTCCATAATAATTTGCTATTTGTCATTGTTTGTTTCATAATTAAATCATAATTATTGTATGCTTGTTGTCTTATAATTTTTTATTAATTATTGCATTTATTGGGGAAATTTCTTCTATAAGAATTGGTAAATGGATATATTGGAGGATCAGGTTGCACGCCGCAACAGAATTGATTGAAATGGATATATTGGAGGATCGGGTTGCACGCCACAACAGACTTATTAAAAGTCTATATTGGAGGATCGGGTTGCACGCCGTAACACACTTATTAAAAGTCCATATTGGAGGATCGGGTTGCACACCGCAACAGACTTATTAAAAGGTCCATATTGGAGTATCGGGTTGCACGCCTCAACAGACTTAGTAAAAGTCCATATTAGGGGATCGGGTTGCACTCCGCAACAGACTTATTTAAAAGTCATTATTTGGGGGATCGGATTGCACGCCGCAATAGACTTATTTAAAAGTCAATATATATACTTGATTAAAAATAATTAATATTAGAGGATTGAAAATGAATATATTGTGAGAGTGGGTTGCATGCTGCAACAGAATTGAATGTGAATATATTGTGAGAGCGAATTACACGCCACAACAGAATTGATGGAAACGATAATTGGTTATGACTACCGAATTAGCTTCAATTATTATAAATGAGTTACCTGATTTATTTCTATTGTTGTTGTTATTAATATTGCGTACATGTAATGCAAGTGACCCACCTTAGCCTCGTCACTACTTCGTCGAGGTTAGGCTCAACACTTACCAGTACATGGGGTCGGTTGTAATGATACTACACTCTGCACTTCTTATGCAGATTTCGGAGTTGGTCCCAGCAGCGTACCATAGACTTGCTCAGATTTTAGCTACTCAGAGAAAACTTGAGGTATAACTGCACGACCTCCGTAGTTTTGAAGTCCCCGTCTACTTTACTTTAGCTGTGTGTTTATTTTGAGAAAACTTTATTTTATTCAGGCCCTTATTTGTATTATTCTAGAAGCTCGTGCACTTGTGACACCAAATTCTGGGATGATATTTAGACACCGTTGTTTTTATGGATTATTCACTATATTTCAGACTTTACTTCTGCAATCGTTCTTTGTTAATAATAAATTTAAAAATTATTTAAAAATTGGTTAATGTTATTCTAACATTGGCTTGCCTAGCAAGTGAAATGTTATGCGCCATCACGGTCCGAAGGTTAGAATTTTGGGTCGTGACAGGATAACATTTATAAAAGTGTATTAAATGCTCTACGCCCGGTAGCATTTACTAAGGAATATTCTACAGCATTAAGAGCAACGGTCCGTTACAAAGAATTTGGCATTTACGCTCAACGTTACATCTTCATCAATGACCCTCATAATTGGCACTAAAGGAGGGCATAATCCTAGGACCTTTTTCCCTAGGCATAGCTATAAATAGTGAGCTCAGTGACCATTGTAAGAGGGACGATGTGATGACCCGAAAATGCCATCTTTAATTTAAACATTCATTTCTGTGTTTTATGAATATGTTGGGAGATTACCTACTATGAGTTACGTATCACCTGAATAGTTGATGTTAATGTCGTTCATTTTCTAAAAATATATTGCTTATGAGGCCACTGTTAGTATTGTTTTCATGTTATGTTACGTTGATTGGATTATATATGTGTTGTTAGGATTGTTTTCTGGGATTCTCTGGAAGGTGGATAGGCCCAGTTACAAAGGAAACTCTAGCGAAATATTTGGAAATTTTGGGAGTTAGTAAAATTCGGGAAATTAAAATGTGCGAAAGAAGAGATAAGTTATGTTATGTGTTTGGGGGCGGACTCTACTTCTCATTCGAGGACTATTAACATGATGGACACATATTAGATATGATAATAAGTGTAAGTGGCATATTATAAGTGATATGGGGTCTAAAGAAAGTCCTAATTCTAAGCCAAGTTGGAAAATTTCATAATAGACTAAAGTTCCAAATGAGTACGCACAAGATCAAACTTTGGACGAGCTTATCTACATATATATAAGGATTTATATGATGGACAACCTATCAAATGAAATATCTTCGACTCTAGTTTCTAACGCTTCAAACCGTTTGTCATTTGGACACTCCTACAAAAGGTTATGACCAAATTACCAAACGCTGGCAAAATTTGTACTATCACCGCCCCACGTGGCGCTCGGCGTGCCGCGCCTGTGGGAAATTCCAGAACGCTCCGAATTTTCATTTCCAGACACTTTTTGCACAGCCGCGCGCCATGGCTGTACGAAAACGAGTTTTATGATCCGAACCCCATTTCATTTAACTCGATTGGGGTTCATTTTTGGGGCAATTTCTAGTATTTTAGAGAGGAAGAAGAGCGATTCTAGAGAGAGGAAAGGGGAGAACTAAGGATTTCACTACTCTTCCTTAAATAAAACCTTGAAATCGCATTAAAGGGTTGCTAAGGCTTCAAAGAGGTAAGAATTTCTTTTCCCAATTCTTCAATTTTGAAATCCAACTAGAAATGGGTAATTAGTAAGATGATTCTTGGATATGAGAGTATTAGTTATACATGCTTGTACCAATAAGGTTTGTCGGAAGATTGTTGAGTTCAAATGGGTAAAGATTGGGTTGAAAATGGTAGAAATCTTCAAAAACTTTAATTGAGGATTTGAAAGGCAATCCGATGTCGGAATTTGATAATTTTTGTATGGTTGAACTCGTATCGGAACGAGTGTTCGAATTTCATGAATTTTTTCGGGATTCGAGACGTGGGTCCCACTATCGATTTTTAAAATATATTTCGGATTTTAATCTGGAAATTTAGTAAATTCATATGGAATTAATTCCTACGATTTTTATTGAGTATATTGAATTGTTTAAGACTAGATTTGAGGATTTCGGACACGAATTCGCGAGGCAAAGATTTATTGGAATCTTGAATTTGGTTGCAAAGCGAGGTAAGTGTCGTGGTTAACCTTGATTTGAGGAAATAGAACCCTTAAATTATTTGTTATGTGAAATGCATGTGAACGACGTATAGGCGAGGTGACGAGTGTCTATACGTCGTCAAATTAATTGTTTGCATAATTACTTGAAAAATCATAAATCGTTTTAAATCATGAATTAATTATTATTTTAATTGTTTCTCTTGGATTCTTTGCTCAATATTATGCCTTGAATCCATGCTATAATTGCTTCATGCTTATTTGATTTATGTGACTTAATTGCCACTTGACGTTTAGCATACTAATTATTAAAATTCTTATTACATCTTTAATTTCCACAATTAACTGCTACTTGTCATCACTTATTTCTAATAAATCATAATTATTGTACGCTTGTTGTCTTATAATTTCATATTAATTGTTGCATTTATTGGAGTAATTTCTTTTATAAGAATTGATAAATGAATATATTGGAGGAGCGGGTTGCACACCGCAACGGAAATGAAAGTGAATATATTGGAGGAGCGGGTTGCACGCCGCAACAAAAATGATTGAAATGAATATATTGGAGGATCGGGTTGCACGCCGCAACAGAATTGATTGAAATGAATATATTAGAGGAGCGAGTTGCACGCCGCAACAAAATTGAATATGAATATATTGTGGGATCGGGTTGTACGCCGCAATGGAAACTGATTGAAATTATAATTGGTTATGACTACTGAGTTGGCTTTAGCTGTTGAAAAGAGACACCTGTTTTATTTATATTATTGTTGTTATTATTGTTATTGCGTACATGTTAATGTATGTGACCTGCCTTAGCCTCGTCACTACTTCGTCGAGGTTAGTCTCGGCACTTACTGAGTACATGTGGTCTGTTGTACTCATACTACACTCTGCACTTCTTGTGCAGATACTAGAGTTGGTCCCACCGGCGTATAGTAGATTTTCTCGTATTCAGCTATTTGCAGGAGACTTGAGGTATAGCTGCATGGCGTTCGCAGTTCTGAAGTCCCCTTGCACTTTATCATAGCTGTGTATTTCTTTCAGACAACTTTATTTTCATTCAGACCTTTATTTGTATTATTCTAGTAGCTCGTGCACTTGTGACACCAATTCTGGGATGGTATTTAGACATCACTATTATTATGAATTATTCATTACATTTCATACCTTACTTCCGTATTTGTTTTTTTGTTATTAATTAATTTAAAATTGTTTAAAAATGGCTAATATTATTCTAACGTTGGCTTGCCTTGCAAGTTAAATGTTAGGCGCCATCATGGTCCCGAAGGTGGAAATTTTTGGTCGTGACAAGTTGGTATCAGAGCACTAGGTTACATAGGTCTCACGAGTCACGAGCAAGCTTAGTAGAGTCTGAAGGATCGATACGGAGACGTCTGCACTTATCTCTCAGAGGCTATAAAGTTTAGGAACAATATCACTTCTTTCTTATTCTGTCGTGTGATTTTATTTTGTCATCGATGATTGAACCATTCTATTCTTATTCTCTCGCAGATGGCGAGAACGCGTAATACATCTACCGACGGACAAGGACCAGAGCCCCCGATGGCAACTATGACCAGGGGTACAGGTCGAGGCCGAGGTCGCACTAGAGGCAGATGTAGAGGCAGAGGTAGAGCTCAGTCTAAAGCTCGAGCAGCAACACCTGTTGTAGTCAGGTGGATCTTCAGGAGGAGGTTCCAATTCAGACTGTACCAGTTGGACCAGTTCAAGTTCCGGAAGGATTCATAGCTACTCCAGTGCTTCAGGACGCTCTAGTTCGTTTGGTGAGCCTAATGAAGGGTGTGGCTCAGAATGGTACATTTCTAGTGGCACCAGTCATCTCACAGGCTAGGGGAGGAGCACAAATTCCCACTACTCCCGCTCCGGGGCAGACAGCTCCCCAGTATCAGGCTCCAGTAGCCCATCCAGTTGGGGTAGTTCAACCAATTATTGCAGCACACGTCGATGATAGGCCTGCTTTGTCTTCTGAGGCATTGTTGAGATTGGACAAGTTTTCCAAGCTATTTCCAATCCATTTCAGTGGTACATCTTCTGAGGACCCATAGGATTTTCTTGACCGTTGCTATGAAGTATTGCGAAACATGGTTATAGTTGAGACCAATGGGGTCGATTTTGCTGTATTTCAGATGACGGTGTTCCGCTAAGAGGTGGTGGAGAGATTTTGTATTTACTAGACTAGTTGGTTCGCCTGTACTTACTTGGGAGCAGTTCTCGTAGCTATTTCTAGAGAAGTTCCTTCCTATCACACTGAGAGAGGATTACCGTAAGCAGTTTGAGCGTCTCCAGCAGGGCAACATGCCAGTCACTCAGTATGAGACCCGTTTTGTGGATCTAGCACGTCATGCTCTTCTTCTGCTTCCTACCGAGAGAGTGAGAGTAAGAGTGAGAGTGAGGAGGTTCATTGATGGAGTCGTTCAACCTATCAAGCTACAGATGGCCAATGAGACCGGGAGTGAGATTTCTTTTCAGATGGCTGCTAATGTTGCCAAACGGATCGAGATGGTTCTTTCACAGGATATAGGGCCAGTGTCAGATAAAAGCCCCGTCATTTCGGTAATTTCAGAGGTTCATCATCTGGTGGCAGTGGTACTTTCGGTAGGGGACATCCTCTCAGGCCATTTTATTCAGTACTTCAGATTCTCACGGTGCTTCAGGGAGTCATGGCTCTTATGTTCCTTACCCTGGGCAGCCAACAATCATTGCACATTTAGCTCCTATCAGTGCACAACTACTTCAAAGTCACTACGGTGGTTATCTGACCCGTCCGGGTCATCTTCAACTTTAGCAGCCAGGACAACAGGATGTGTGTTATGAGTGTGGGAACATTAGTCATATCAGGAGGTATTGCCCTAAGTTGTCGAGTAATAGATCTCGGCAGGATTCTCGTGCCATCATACCGGCACCGGTTGCTTCACCGCCTTCTCAACCAGCTAGAGGTAGGGGTCAGGCAGCTAGAGGTGGAGGTCAGGCCATTAGAGGTGGAGGTCAGGCCATTAGAGGTGGAGGCCAACCAGTTAGAGGCCGTCCTAGAGACACGGTTCAGAGTGGTGGGACCCAACCCCGATTCTATGCTTTCCCTGCTAGGCCTGAAGCCGAGTCATCCAATGACGTGATCACAGGTATTGTTCCAGTTTGCGATAGAGATGCTTCAGTTTTATTTAATCCAGGATCTACTTATTCCTATGTGTCCTCCTACTTTGCTTCATATTTGGTTGTGCCTCTTGATTCTTTGAGTGCTTCTGTGCACGTGTCCACGCCGGTAGGGGATTCTATCGTTGTAGATCATGTCTATCATTTGTGTGTGGTTACTATTGGAAGTCTTGAAACTAGCGTGAATCTTCTACTTCTTGATATGGTAGATTTTGATTTCATCTTGGGTATGGACTGACTGTCACCTTATCATGCTATATTAGATTGTCACACCAAAACAGTGACCTTAGCCATGCCGGGGTTACCTCGATTAGAGTGGAAAGGAACTCCTGGTCATTCTACCAGCAGGGTTATTTCTTATATGAAGGCTCGGCGTATGGTCGAGAAGAGGTGTCTAGCCTATTTGGCTTATATTCGCGATCCCAGTACGGATGTTCCTTCTTTGGACTCAGTACCAGTTGTCCGTGAATTTCCAAGAGTATTTCCTGTAGATTTACCGGAAATGCCACCCAACAGAGATATAGACTTCTGTATTGATTTGGCTCCGGGAACTTAGCCCATTTCTATTCCACCATATCGTATGGCCCCATCGGAATTGAAAGAATTGAAGGAACAATTACAAGATTTGCTTGATCAGGGATTCATTAGACCTAGTATCTCGCCCTAGGGTGCACCAGTACTATTTCTAAAGAAGAAAGATGGCTCTATGCGGATGTGTATAGATTATCGGTAGTTGAATAAGGCCACTATCAAAAATAAATATCCGTTGCCAAGAATTGATGACTTATTCGATCAGCTTCAGGGTGCCAGGGTATTTTTGAATATCGATTTGAGGTCCGATTACCATCAGTTGAAGATTAGGGCATCCGATGTCCCTAAGACAACTTTTAGGACTCGGTATGGGCATTACGAATTTCTAGTGATGTCATTTGGGCTAACAAATGCCCCAACAACATTTATGGATTTGATGAATCGGGTGTTCAAGCCTTATTTGTATTCCTTTGTGGTTGTGTTCATTGATGATACCTCGATTTACTCCAGCAGTCGAGAGGATCATGAGCAGCATCTTCGGATTGTGCTTCAGACTTTGAAGAATAATCAGTTATATGCTAAATTTTCAAAATGTGAATTTTGGTTAGGCTCAGTTGCCTTTTTGGGGAATGTTGTATCGGTTGAAGGCATAAAAGTGGATCCTAAGAAAATTGAGGCAGTTCAGAGTTGGCCTAGACCTGCTTCAGCTATAGAGATCCGGAGTTTCCTGGGTTTGGCAGGATATTATCGCCAGTTTGTGGAGGGATTTTTGTCTATAGCATCTCCATTAACCAAATTGACCCAGAAGGGTATCCCATTCAGATGGTCAGACGAGTGTGAGTTGAGTTTTCAGAAGCTCAAGACTGCTTTGACTACGGCGTCGGTGTTGGTATTGCCTACAGGTTCAGGATCTTATACGGTATATTGTGATGCATCTCACATTGGGCTGGTGCAGTATTAATGCAAGATGGCAGAGTGATTACATATGCATCGCGACAATTGAAAGTTCATGAGAAGAATTATCCCGTTCATGACTTAGAATTAGCAGCCGTTGTTCATGCACTAAAAATTTGGAGGCATTATCTTTACGGTGTCTCTGTGAGGTATTTACTGATCATCAAAGCCTACAGTATTTGTTCAAACAAAAAGATCTCAATTTGAGGCAGAGAAGATGATTGGAGCTTTTGAAAGATTATGATATCACCATTTTGTATCACCCCGGAAAGGCCAATGTGGTGGCCGATGCTTTGAGTAGAAAGGCTGTGAGTATGGGCAGCCTTGCGTATATTCCGGTTGGTGAGAGGCCGTTAGCTGCAGATATTCAGACTTTGGCCAATAAATTCGTGAGGTTAGATGTTTCAGAACCCAGTCGGGTTCTATCCTGTACAGTCGCTCAGTCTTTTTTATATGAGCGCATCAGAGAGCGACAATATGATGATCCTTATCTGCTTTTCCTTAAGGACATGGTGCGGCACGGTGGTGCCAAGCAGGTGGATGTGGGAGATGATGGAGTTCTGCGGATGCAGGGTCGTATTTGTGTTCCTAATATGGATGGGCTTCGTGAATTAATTCTTGAAGAGGCCCACAATTCCCGATATTCTATTCATCCGGGTGCCGCCAAAATGTATCAAGATTTGTGGCAACATTATTGGTGGAGGAGAATGAAAAAGGATATAGTTGCATATGTAGCTCGGTGTCTGAATTGTCAGCAAGTTAAGTACGAGCATCAGAGACCTGGTGGTTTGCTTCAGAAGTTAGAAATTCCTGAGTGGAAGTGGGAGCGTGTCACTATGGATTTTGTTGTTGGATTCCCACGAACTCAGAGAAAGTTTGACGCAGTATGGGTCATTGTGGACAGGTTGACCAAGTCAGTGCATTCCATTCCAGTAGCAGTTACCTATTCTTCAGAGCGATTAGCAGAGATTTACATTCGCGAGATTGTTTGCCTTTACAGTGTGCCCGTGTCTATCATTTTTGATCGAGGTACACAGTTCACCTCGCACTTTTGGAGGGCTGTACAGCGTGAGTTAGGCATGTGGGTTGAGTTGAGTACAACATTTCATCCATAGACAAACGGACAGTCAGAAAGCACTATTCAGATATTGGAAGATATGCTTCGCGCTTGTGTTATAGACTTTGGAGGTTCTTGGAATCAGTTCTTGCCACTTGCAGAGTTTGCCTATAATAACAGCTACCAGTCGAGCATTCAGATGGCTCCATATGAAGCATTATACGGGAGGCGATGTCGTTCACAGGTTGGATGGTTTGAACCGGGAGAGGCTTGGTTGTTGGGTATCGATTTGGAACAGGATGCCTTGGATAAGGTCAAGATTATTCAAGATTGACTTCGCACAATTCAGTCTAGGCAAAAGAGTTATGCCGACCATAAGGTTCACGATGTTGCATTCATGGCATGAGAAATAGTATTGCTACGAGTTTCACCTATGAAAGGTGTAATGAGATTCGGAAAGAAGGGCAAGTTGAGCCCTAGGTATATCGGACCCTTTGAAATTCTTGAAAGGGTGGGTGAAGTAGCCTACAGGCTTGCACTACCACCTAGTTTATCAGCAGTTTATCCGATGTTCCATGTGTCTATGCTCCGGAAATATCATGGTGATCCGTCCCATATGTTGGATTTCAGCTCAGTTCAATTGGACAAAGATTTGACTTATGAGGAGGAGCCGGTAGCTATTTTAGCTCGACAGGTCCGTCCATTGAGGTCTAAGAGTTATCCTTCAGTTCGGGTACAATGGAGAGGTCAGCCGATTGACTCAACTACCTGGGGGTCCGAGTCGGACATACGGAGCAAATATCCACATCTTTTCACCAGCTCAGGTACTTGTCGAATTCCGTTAGAGGACGAATGTTTGTTTTAGAGATGTTTTAGAGAGGACCAAAAAATATCATCTTTAATTTAAATATTCATTTCTGTGTTTTATGAAGATGTTGGGAGCTTACCTGCTATGAGTTACGTATCACCTGAATAGTTAATGTTAATGTCGTTCATTTTCTAGAAATATATTGCCTATGAGGCCACTGTTAGTAATATTTTCATGTTATGTTACGTTGATTGGATTATGTATGTGTTGTTAGGATTGGTTTCTGGGATTCTCTGGAAGGTGGATAGGCCCAGTTACAAAGGAAACTCTAGCGAAATATTTGTAAATTTTGGGAGTTAGTAAAATTCGGGAAATTGAAATGTGCGAAAGAAGAGATAAGTTATGTTATGTATTTGGGGGCGGACTCTACTTCTCATTCGAGGTCTATTAAAATGATGGACACCTATTGGATATGATAATAAGTGTACGAGGCATATTATAAGTGATATGGGGTCTAAGGAAAGTCCTAGATTTAAGCCAAGTTGGAAAATTTCATAATAGACTAAAGTTCCAAATGAGTACGCACAAGATCAAACTTTGGACGAGCATATATACACATATATAAGGAGTTATATGATGGACAACCTATCAAATGAAATATCTTCGACTCTAGTTTCTAACTCTTCAAACCGTTCATCATTTGGACACTCCTACAAGAGGTTATGACCAAATTACCAAACGCTGGAAGAATTTGTACTATCGCCGCCCCACGCGGCGCCCGGCGTGCCACGCTTGTGGGAAATTCCAGAACGCTCCAAAATTTCATTTCAGACACTTTTTGCACAGCTGCCCTGCGGCGCCCTATGTGCCGTGGCTGTACAAAAATAGGTTTTATAACCCGAACCCCATTTCATTTAACTCGATTGGGGTTCATTTTTGGGGCAATTTCTGGTATTTTAGAGAGAAAGGAGAGCGATTCTAGAGAGAGGAAAGGGGAGAACTAAAGATTTCACTACTCTTCCTTAAATCAATCCTTGAAATCGCATCAAAGGGTTGCTAAGGCTTCAAAGAGGTAATAATTTCTTTCCCCAATTCTTCATTTTCGAAATCCAACTAGAAATGGGTAATTAGTAAGATGATTCTTGGATGTGAGAGTATTAGTTATACATGCTTGTACCACTAAGGTTTGTGGGAAGATTGTTGAGTTCAAATGGGTAAAGATTGGGTTGAAAATGGTAGAAATCTTCAAAGATTTTAATTAAGGATTTGAAAGGCAATCCGATATCAGAATTCGATAATTTTTTGTATGGTTGAACTCGCATCAGAACGGGTGTTCGAATTTCGTGAGTTTTTTCGGGATTCGAGGCGTGGGTCCCACTGTCGATTTTTAAAATAAATTTTGGATTTTAATCCAAAAAATTAGTAAATTCATATGGAATTAATTCCTACGATTTGTATTGAGTATATTGAATTATTTATGACTAGATTTGAGGATTTCGGACACGAATTCGCGAGGCAAAGGTTTATTGGAATCTTGAATTTGGTTGCAAATCGAGGTAAGTGTCGTGGTTAACCTTGACTTGAGGGAATAGAACCCTTAAATTATTTGTTATGTGAAATGCATGTGAACGACGTATAAGCAAGGTGACTGTAATGACCCGACCGGTCATTTTGACTTTTAGACCCCGTTCCCCTAAATAAAACTCCCTGTATGTGTTGTTTCTAATTTATGACTTGCGGGGATGGTTGGTTCTGAACTTGGAAGTGTTGGGGTTGAAATCGGAACACTTGGTTCCTTAAGTTGGCCTTAAAATGCTAAGTTTGACTTCGGTCAATATTTTGAGAAAACGACCACAGAATCTGGATTTGATGGTTTTAATAGGTTTGTATGATGATTTTGAACTTGGGCGTATGTTCGGGTTTTGGACAACCCGAGAGCATTTCAACGCTTAATAGTTAAAATCAACCATTTGAAGATTTAATGTTCTTTAAATTTGGTTTGGAGTAGGTTTTGGAGTAATTGAGGTCCGTTTGGAATTCCGAGCCTGAGACTAGATCCAAATGGTGATTTAAGACATGCACACAAAATTTGGTGTCATTCCGAGAGGTTTAAGTATGTTTTGGCGCGTTCGGAGTAAGTTTGAAGAATTTAAAAATTTTAAGTTGAATCAATTTGGTTTGAGGTATGATTCTTGGTTTTGATGTTGTTTTATATGTTCCGAGGGTTCGAGCGAGTCCGTTTTATGATTTCAAACTTGTTGGTACGTTCGGGCGGGGCCCCGGGGGCCTCGGGTGTTATTCGGACATGGCTTGGATCGATTTTGGACCTTTGAGTAGCAGCTGAAGCTTCTAACTTCTGCTGCAACTACACCTGCACTTGGCCAGCCACAAATGTGAGGCCACAGGTGAGTGGAAGGCACCGCAGAAGAGGACTGGGCACAGATGCGCAGGTACAACCGCAGAAGCGCATCGCAGATGCGATATACAAGCCACAGAAGCGGACGAGGCCGGCTTAGGGGGAAGCCGCATTTGCGACACCTTTTCTGCAGATGCGGAGCTGCAGAAATGGCTTGCGAGCAGCATATGCGAAACCACTGCTTGGCAGAATGGGTTAAAAATCGGGGCTCAGCCATTTTTGAGCTTATTTTCTCCATTGTTGGGCGATTTTGGAGCATTTCGAGAGAGAATTTCAACTAGCAACTTGGAGGTAAGTTAATTCTACAAACTTTGAGTTAAATACATAGATTATGGGTAGATTATAACCTGTAAATCTTAGAAATCAAGGGTTTAGATGAAAAATCTAGGTCTTGACAAAAATGAGATTTTAACCACGAAAATGGTTATGGAATTGAATGGAAATTGTATATTTGAGTTCTTGAGATTATGGATAACGTTTTACTCTAAATATTTTCAGAATCCGGGCACGTGGGCCCGGGGTGAATTTTAGAAATTTACCATTTTTAGATAGGGTAATTTATTTAATAGTCTAATTTCGAATTATTGTGCATGTATTAATTATTTTATATAACTTTTGGATAGTTTCGGAATTTTTGGCACCGAATTGAAATTTTTCGCGACATTGTGATCGGGAAGTGGGTTTTGAGACAAGGTAAGTCTCTTGCCTAATCTTGTAAGAGGAAATTTACCCCATAGGTGATTCACATTGATAATTATTGCTAATTGTGGGGACTACGTACGCACGAGGTGACGAGAGTCCGTGCGTAGCTACTAATTATGTTAAATGTTCGGGTAGTTTAGGACTCAAATCATGAATTACTTGTGATAATTGCTCCTTTTATTTAATTAAATTACTGAAATTATATTGCAAATTGTTTGAGGAAATAGTAAAAAGATAGAAACTTCATATACTCGAAATTTTGTGTAAATAATTGAATTGTTAATAGAGATTGAACATCCTACGTGTTAATATTATAATAACTTCTCATTCCGGAGGTTCATAAGAAAATGTCCTCCTTTCTTATGGAGTGAGCCGAACGCCTTGGCAGTATAGATGCATCTATGGATTACGTTGCACGTCCCTCGGAAGTGCACACAACACTCTGGATCGGGCCGTACGACCTCGGCAGAAATCGTGCCTAATAATAATAATAATAATAATTACACGATACTTTGATATTTTAATTGCAGCTTGTGAAGCTAATTGATAAATTGGAAATTATTGAAATTTAATTAATCAATTATTTCTCCTTGTTAATAAATTATTGTTGTTGACCTAAAATTATGTTTAATTGATTATATTCTATTATGATATTATTGACCCTTAGTGAGTGTCAAAGTCGACCTCTCGTCACTACTTCTTCGAGATTAGGCTTGATACTTACTGGGTACACATTGTTTACGTACTCATGCTACGCTTGCTGCACTTTTGTGCAGGACCTGAGACAGGTACTATCGGAGGATCTATCGGAGCGCACCCACGTTATCCAGAGGCTTAGTGGTGAGCTGCCTTTTTGAGTCGTTCTGCAACAACTAGTGCCTCTTCTTGTATTTGTATTCTGTCTATTTTATTTCAGACAGTCTATAGAAATTATGTATAATCTACTAGATGCTCATACACTTGTGGCACCAGGTCTTGACACACACACACTAGTAGAATTCTTGGATTTAATTATTTTACTTGGGTTTTAATTTATCTTATTTTTTACATTGTCTTAAGTTTTGCAAGTACTCCGGGTTTTATTACTCGGATAATTTTTTTAAAAAAATGAATATATGTTTAAATTATTAGTTGGTTTACCTAGCTGGGATGTTGGGCGCCATCACGACTTATACGTGAATTTGGGTCGTGACAACATGGTATCAAAGCATTAGGTTCACGTAGGTCTCACAAATTATGAGCAGGTTTAATAGAGTCTTGCAGATCGGTACGGAGACGTCTGTGCTTATCTCCCAGAGGCTATAGGATGTTAGAAAAAACTACCTTTCTTCATCTCCCATCGTGAAAATAATGTAGTACTAAATATCTTTCTCTTATTCTCTCACAGATGGTGAGAACGCGCTCTAATGAGGTTCCAGACCAGGGCAGAGCTACTCCCCCTGTCATTAGAGGCCGAGGCAGAGGCCGAGGGAGGGCTCCAACCCGTGGTAGGGGACGGGGACATCCCAGAGTTGTTCCAGTTATGCCACCAGTGGGTCCAGCAGAGGATCCTATTATTGAGGAACAGGGCGAGGTGCCCGTAACAGAGCCAGTTCTGGTGGATTTCACATCTGCACCGGGTTTTAAGGAGGTCATGGGCCGTATGCTGCGGTTCATGGACACTATAACTCAGGCCGGTTTATTTCCGGCAGACCCAGCCACATCTCAAGCAGGGAGGGGAGCACATATCCCTACCACGCAGGCTCATGGGCAGGCAACTGCTGTATATCAAACCCAGGGTGCACTACCCGTGGGTGAAGTCCAGCCAGTGGCAACAGCTACACCTGAGCCCAGACCAGCTGCGACCATCGAGCCGCAGAAGCTATTGGACAAATGGACTAGACTACATCCTCTTGTCTTTGGGGGTGAGCGACATGAGGATCCCCAGGACTTCATTGATCGGTGCAGGGACAGACTGCACAACATGAGGATATTAAAGTCTCATGGGGTAGACTTTGCTACTTTTCAGCTGGAGGGCAGAGCCCATAGATGGTGGAAGTCTTATCTTCTTGGCAGACCAGCAGATTCTCCTCCCATGACTTGGGATATGTTCACCCGAATTTTCCTGGACAGATATATTCCACCCTCTCAGAGGGAAGAATTGCGGTTTTAGTTTGAGCAGCTCCAGTAGGGTCAGATATCAGTGACCGATTATGAGGCGAGGTTCTCTGAGTTATCTCGTCATGCACTTATGATACTCCCTACTGAGGCGGAGAGAGCACGGAGGTTTGTTGCGGGTTTACATACTGGCATTCAGGCTACTATGTCCCCGGAGGTTGAGATGGGGACTTCTTATGAGTTGGTTGTAGAGATAGCCCGAAGGATTGAGGGTGTGCGTCAGCGCAGCCGAGAGCAGGTTATGAGGGATAAGCAATTTAGATATTTTTGAGAGTTCAGAGGTTCTCCATCTGGGGGTAGAGGTCAGTTTGTGAGAGGGCAGTCCAGCAGGCCCCCATATCCAGCACCACCGCCTCCTCGGGGTTCCCCAGAGCGACCTTATTTCAGTGCTATGCCAGAGAGTTCTTATCGCCCACCAGATATTCTGGGTTCTTCCAGTGGGTATTTAGGTCCCCAGGGTCATACTTCTAATCGGCAGCCCATCTCACCAAAAAGTTGTTATGAGTGCGGGGATCCCAGTCACATGCAGAGATTCTGCCCCAGGCTTTGGGGTAGACCAGTGCAGCAAGGACAACAGCCTATGATTACCGCACTAGTTGCTCCACTAGCCGTCCGACCACCCAGAGGTGGAGGACAGGTGGGTAGGGGCCGTCCAAGAGGTGGGGCCTAACCAGGTGGAGGCCATCCAAGTGGCGCTCCGCTCGGTTCTTTGCTTTTCTAGCCAGACCAGATGCAGAGGCCTCAGATGCAGTGATTACATGTATTATTTCTGTTTGTGGCAATGATGCCTCCATATTATTTGATCCAGGATCTACGTATTCATATGTGTCCTCTCTATTTGCTCATTTCCTAGGTGTTTCTCGAGAGTCCTTGAGTATTCCTGTTTATGTGTCCACTCCTATAGGCGATTCTGTTGTTGTGAATCAGATTTATTGGTCCTGCGTTGTTACATTCTATGGTTATGAGACTAGAGCAGATCTTCTGCTGCTTGATATGACCGACTTCGAGATTATCCTGGGCATGGATTGGCTATCCCCATATCATGCCGTCCTAAATTGCCATGCTAAGACTATTACTTTGGAAATACCGGAATTTCCTAGGTTGGAGTGGAAGGGTTCATCTGTCAGCGCATCTAATCATGTTATTTCCTTTCTAAAAGCTCGACATATGGCCGAGAAGGGTTGTTTGGCTTATCTAGCCTATGTTCAGGATATTACTGCAGAGACTCCAACTATTGAGTCAGTGCCTGTAGTTCGGGAGTTCTCCGATGTATTTCCTTCATATCTTCCAAGCACGCCACCAGATCGTGATATTAATTTTTGCATTGACTTGGCTTCAGATACCCAACCTATATCTATCCCACCGTATCGCATGGCTCCGAAAGAATTAAAGGAATTGAAAGAACAGCTTGAGGAGTTGTTAGCAAAAGGGTTCGTCAGACCAAGTGTATCGCCTTGGGGTGCACCGGTGTTATTTGTGAAGAAAAAGGATGGAACTATGCGAATGTGTATTGACTATCGCCAACTGAACAAAGTCACCACTAAGAACAAGTACCTGTTGCCGCGTATTGATGATCTATTTGACTAGTTGCAGGGTGCTAGGGTGTTTTCTAAGATCGACTTGAGGTCGGGGTACCATCAGTTAAAGATTCGGGATTCAGATGTTCCCAAGACTGCTTTCCGGACTAGATATGGTCATTATAAATTTCTGGTGATGTCTTTTGGTTTGACTAACGCCCCAGCGGCGTTTATGGATTTGATGAATAGGGTATTCAGGCCATATATCGATTCGTTTGTCATTGTATTCAATGATAATATTTTGATTTACTCACGCAGTAAGGAAGAGCACGAGCAGCATATGAGAGGTGCTTTAGACAATGCGGGAACAAAAGCTTTATGCTAAGTTCTCCAAATATGAGGTTTGGCTAGATTCTGTAGCAATTTTGGGACATATTGTATTGGGCGAGGGCATTAAAGTTGATCCCAAAAAGATCGAGGCAGTTCAGAATTGGCAATATCCCACTTCAGTGACTGAGATCAGGAGTTTCCTAGGATTATCAAGTTATTATCGTCGGTTCGTAGAGGGCTTTTCATCTATTGCAACACCTTTGACCAAATTAACCCAGAAGGGTGTTCCATTCCGATGGTCTGATGATTGTGAGGTGAGCTTTCAGAAGCTTAAGACAACATTGACTACTGCACCAGTGTTAGTGCTGCCTTTCGGTTCGGGGATGTATACAGTGTATTGTGACACTTCACGCGTTGGTTTGGGTTGTGTATTAATGAAGGAGGGGCGAGTTATTGCATATGATTCATGTCAGCTGAAACCCCACAAGAAGAATTACCCGGTACATGATTTGGAGTTAGCTGCAATTATTCACGTTCTTAAGATTTGGAGGCATTATCTTTATGGGGTGTCTTGTGAAGTTTATACTGATCATCGCAGTTTACAATATTTGTTCAAGCAGAGGGACCTAAATTTGAGGCAACACAGATGACTTGAGTTACTAAAAGATTATGATATTACTATCCTGTATCATCCGGCCAAAGCGAATGTAGTTGCAGACGCCTTGAGTAGAAAGGCGGAGAGTATGGGTAGCTTGGCTTTCATTTCAGCAGAGGAGAGGCCATTAGCTTTGGATATTCAGTCCTTGGCTAACAAACTTGTAAGGCTAGATATTTCAGAGCCCAGTCGAGTTCTTGCATGTGTTGTGGCCCAGTCTTCACTACTTAAGCAGATCAAGGTTCACCAGTATGATGATCTATACTTAATGGTTCTTCGAGAAACGGTACTACGGGGTGGTGCCAAGGAAGTTACTATTGGCGCAGATGGTGTTCTGCGACTCCAGGATCGTCTATGTGTTCCTAATGTGGACGGACTGAGGAGAAGGATTCTAGAGGAGGCACACAGTTCTCGATATTCTATTCATCCAGGTGCTACAAAGATGTATCGTGAGTTGAGGCAGCATTATTGGTGGCAGAGGATGAAAAAGGACATAGTTGAGTATGTAGCTAGGTGTCTAAATTGCCAACAAGTTAAATATGAGCAATAGAGGCCAGGTGGCCTACATCAGCAGATGACTATACCGGAGTGGGAATGGAAACACATTACTATGGACTTTGTAGTTGGGTTGCCGCGGACCTTGCGGAAATTCGATGCAGTTTGGGTCATTGTCGATAGGTTGACCAAGTCGGCACACTTTATTCCGGTTGTGACTACGTATACTTCGGAAAGGTTAGCCCAGATTTATATTTAGAAGATAGTTCGGTTGCACAGTGTGCCAATTTCCATCATATCAGATAGAGGCCCTCAGTTTACTTCACATTTCTGGAGATCAGTACAAAGTGAATTGGGGACCCGTGTAGAGCTCAACACAGCCTTTCATCCGCAGACCGACGGGCAATTGGAGCGGACAGTTCAAATTTTGGAGGATATGCTCAGGTATGTGTGATTGACTTTGGAGGTCAGTGGGATCGTTTCTTGCCTTTGGACGAGTTTGCTTATAACAACCGTTACCAATCCAGCATCGAGATGACTCCATTTGAGGCTTTATATGGTCGGCGATGTCGTTCGCCCATCGGATAGTTCGAGCCCGATAAGGCTAAGTTACATGGTACTGATTTGGTAAAGGATGCCTTGGAAAAGGTAAAGTTAATTTAGGAGCGACTTCGTACAGCACAGTCCAGGTAGAAATGTTACGCGGATTAGAAAGCGCGTGATTTATCATTTATGGTGGGTGAAAAAGTTCTCTTGAAGGTTTCGCAGATGAAGGGAATCATGAGATTTGGGAAGAAGGGCAAGTTGAGCCCAAGGTTTATAGGCCCATTTAAAGTGTTGAGACGAGTTGGGGAGGTTGCTTACGAGCACGCTTTGCCTCCCAGCCTATAAGGAGCTCATCCGGTTTTCCATGCATCTATGCTCCGGAAGTATCATGTCGACCTTTCTCTTGTGTTAGACTTCAGCATGGTTCAGCTAGATAAGAGCTTGGGTTATGAAGAGGAGCCATTTGCCATTGTTGATAAACAGGTTCGCCAGTTGAGGTCTAAGAAGATTACTGCAGTAAAAGTCCAGTGGAGGAGCCAACTAGTCGAGGAAGCGATTTGGGAGGCCTAGGAGGACATGCAGAGCAGATATCCATACTTATTCAGCACTCAAGGTAAAATTCTAAACCCGTTCGAGGACGAAAGCTTGTTTAAGAGGTGGAGAATGTAATGACCCAGCTGGTCATTTTGACTTTTAGAACCTCATTCCCCTAAATAAAACTCTCTGTATGTGTTGTTAACAATTTATGACTTGCGGGGACGGTTGGTTCAGAACTTGGAAGTGTTCGGGTTGAAATCAGAACACTTGGTTCCTTAAGTTGACCTTAAAATGTTAAGTTTGACTTCGGTCAACATTTTGAGAAAACAACCCCGGAATCGGGATTTGACTGTTCAAATAGGTTCGTATGATAATTTTGGACTTGGGCGTATGTTCGAATCGGGTTTTGGACAACCCGGGAGCGTTTCAGCGCTTAATAGTGAAAATTAACTATTTGAAGGTTTAATGTTCTTTAAATTTGGTTTGAAGTAGGTTTTGGAGTAATTGAGGTCCGTTTGGAATTCGGAGCCTGAGACTAGCTCTGTATGGTGATTTAAGATATGCAAGCAAAATTTAGTGTCATTCCGAGTAGTTTAAGTATGTTTTGGCGCGTTCGGAGTAAGTTTGAAGAATTTGAAAATTTTAAGTTGAATCAATTTGGTTTGAGGTATGATTCTTGATTTTGATATTGTTTCACATGTTCCGAGGTTCGAGCGAGTACGTTTTATGATTTAAAACTTGTTGGTACGTTCGGACGGGGCCCCGGGGTCCTCTGGTGTTAACCGAACAAGGCACGAATTGATTTTGGACCTTGGAGCAGCAGCCTGCACCTGCACTTGGCCAGCCGCAGGTGTGTGGAAGGCACCGCAGAAGCAGACTGGGTGTAGATGGGCAGGTACAACCGCAGAAGCGCATCACAGATGTGAGGTACAAGCCGCAGAAGCGGACAAGGCCGGCTTAGGGGGAAGCCGCATCTGCGACGCCTTTTTCGCAGATGCGGAGCCGCAGATGCGAAACCACTGCTTGGCGGAATGGGTTAAAAATCGGGGCTCAGCCATTTTTGAGCCCATTTTCTCCATTCTTGGGCGATTTTTGAGCTTTTTGAGAGAGGATTCAACTAGCAACTTGGAGGTAAGTTAATTCTACACACTTTGAGTTAAATACATAGATTATGGATAGATTATAACCTGTAAATCTTGGAAATCAAGAGTTTAGACGAAAAACCTAGGTCTTGACAAAAATGAGATTTTAACCACGAAAATAGTTATGGAATTGGATGGAAATTGTATATTTAAGTTCTTGAGATTATGGGTAACATTTTCTTCTAAATATTTCCAGAATCCGGGTACGTGGGCCCAGAGTGAATTTTAGGAATTTACCATTTTTAGATAGGGTAATTTATTTAGTAGTCTAATTTCAAATTATTGTGCATGTATTAATTATTTTATATAACGTTTTAATAGTTTCAGAATTTTCGGCACCGAATTGAGATTTTTCGTGACATTGTGATCGGAAAGTGGGCTTTGAGAGAAGGTAAGTCTCTTGCCTAACCTTGTAAGAGAGAATATACCCCATAGGTGATTCACATTAATAATTGTTGCTAATTGTGGGGGCTAAGTACGCACGAGGTGACGAGAGTCAGTGCGTAGCTACTAATTATGTTAAATGTACGGGTAGTTTAGGACCTAAATCATGAATTACTTGTGATAATTGCTCCTTTTATTTAATTAAATTACTGGAATTATATTGCAAATTGTTTGAGGAAATAGTAAAAAGATCGAAACTTAAGATACTCAAAATTTTGTGTAAATTATTGAATTGTTAATAGAGATTGAACATCCTACGTGTTAATATTATAATAACTTCTCATTCCGGAAGTTTATAAGAAAATATCCTCCTTTCTTGCGGAGTGGGCCGAACGCCTCGGCAGTATAGATGCATCTATGGATCACGCCGCATGTCCCTCGGCAGTGTACATAACACTCTAGATTGGACCCTACGTCCTCGGCAGAAATTGTGCCTAATAATAATAATTACACGATACTTTGATATTTTAATTACAGCTTGTGAAGCTAATTGATAAATTAGAAATTATTGAAATTTAATTAATCAATTATTTCTGCTTGTTAATAAAATTATTGTTGTTCACCTAAAAATTATGTTTAATTAATTATATTTTATTATTATATTATTGACCCTTAGTGAGTGTCAAAGTCGACCTCTCGTCACTACTTCTTTGAGATTAGACTTGATACTTACTGGGTACACGTTGTTTACATACTCATGCTACGCTTGCTGCACTTTTTGTGTAGGACCTGAGACAGGTACTATCGGAGCGCACCCACGTTATCCAGAGGCTTAGTGGTGAGCTGCCTTTTTGAGCCGTTCTGCAGCAACTAGTGCCTCTTCTTGTATCTGTATTCTGTCTATTTTATTTCAGACAGTATTTAGAAATTCTGTACAATCTACTAGATGCTCATACACTTGTGACACCAGGACTTGGCACACACACTAGAAGAATTTTTGGATTTAATTATTTTACTTGGGTTTTAATTTATCTTATTTTTCATATTGTCTTAATTTTTGCAAGTACTCGGAGTTTTATTACTCGGATATTATTTTTAATAAATGAATATATGTTTAAATCATTAGTTGGCTTACCTAGCTGGGATGTTGGGCGCCATCACGACTTATAGGTGAATTTGGGTCGTGACAGTGACGAGTGTCTATACGTCGTCAAATTAATTTTTTGCATAATTACTTGAAAAATCATAAAACATTTTAAATCATGAATTAATTATTATATTAATTATTTCTGTCGTATTCTTTGCTCAATATCATGCCTTGAATCCATGCTATAATTGCTACATGCTTATTTGATTTATGTTACTTAATTGTCACTTGACGTTTATCATACTAATTATTAAAATGCTTGTTACATCTTTAATTTCTACAATTAACTGCTACTTCTAATAAATTATAATTAAAACCCAAGTAAATTATTGTATGCTTGTTGTCTTATAATTTTATATTAATTGTTGCATTTATTGGAGTAATTTCTTTTATAAGAATTGGTAAATAAATATATTGGAGGAGCGGGTTGCACGCCGCAATGGAAATGAAAGTGAATATATTGGAGGAGCGGGTTGCCCTCCGCAACAAAATTGATCAAAATGAATATATTGGAGGAGCGGGTTGCACGCCGCAACAGAATTGATTGAAATGAATATATTGGAGGAGCGGGTCGCACGCCGTAACAGAATTGAATATGAATATATTGTGGGATCGGGTTGTACGCCGCAACGGAAATTGTGGGATCGACAGGATCAGGTTATCATGGAACTGAAGTAGGCACTATCAGGTGATTCAAATAATGCAAACAGACGCGATCCAATTCCTCCCATTGTTCTTGCAGACCAAACAATGTAGAGAGTCGACAACATCATTCCCAGGGGTGTAGTTGGCTCCGATGTGGCTGGGGGGGGAGCAGATCAGGTCTTAACAACGAGAACGATTCATTCAAATATGAGCTTTTACAGTTCATGAGGGAAGTAAACACCCGCATGGATCAAATTCGGGGCGCACCACCAGTATTGAAAGGCCCGAACTCGAAGAAGTATGTTCAATTACCGTACAAGCCAAGTACGGCACCAGTACTAATCCCGAAGCATTTCAAAATGCTTGAAGTTCCAACGTATGATGGAACTTCAGACCCACAGGAACATATTACCACCTACACAACGGCAGTGAAAGGAAATTATCTAGCTCCTCACGAAATTGAATCTGTGTTGCTAAAGAAATTCAGCGAAACTCTCACAAGGGGAGCCCTAACGTGGTATTCATTACTTCCCGAGCATTCCATAGATTCCTTTGATATGCTCGCAGATTCTTTTATTAAAGCTCATGCCGGGGCTAGAAAGGTGCAAGCCTAGAAGGCCGACATATTTAGAATCGCACAAGGAGAATCAAGATTATTACGAGAGTTTGTTACACGATTCCCAAAAGAAAGAATGTTGCTCCCGGCCATCCCGGATGAATGGGCAGCTGAAGCATTTACCAAAGGATTGAATCTCGCCCGGCAACATCAGCTGATTCAATAGTAGATGGCCTTGGAAAGAACCTTTCATTCGATGCTTTTGATTCAACTCCCGGACAACCAAGGAAGTATACGCGAAGATAGGGTTAGCCCCCGTGGCAAGCATTATCCGGGAATGATTATCCAGGAACTGGAAGATGGTTGGCGTGACACGCCTAAATCCCCCACAATCAATCCACAAGGCTTCAGGCGACTGGAGCAACCTTTGAAGGCGCTCGGCCTTGTTCACCCTTTCAGCTAAGTATCCCGCTTTTTCCTTGAGGGGAGCCGAGATTTGAAATATGTGTGCCTTCATCGCCTTAAGTCAATCTATCCAAAGAGCCTACCCTATAATAGATTCAGCTAAAGCTGCGCTTGGAAGATTTCTTTCTCAATCATGAATCCGAGCTTACTACTTGAATCACGAAAGGCGCTTTTTCTCACTATCTATTCAATTCCAACTTCATGCTCACTTATGAAATCAAGCTAATAAGGCCAAAAACAGAGCATGAAGTCCACTGGCATGAGAATCAAGCGAAGTAGAGACATAAGCAGATCCAAAGAAAAGAAGCAAGATGACTACTTCCATTCCTCTCCTTAGACCGATAGTACTACAAGACAGAAATAAGGCGATTATTACCTAATATAATAATTTGAATTATAATAATACCTCACAAACAAGGTAGATGAATTGCCAAGACTATCTCGACCTTACCCTTACACTCATCTTAGAGCATTCAATCTCGTTTTCACCCCTCAGAAGGACAGAAAGCACTAGGGGAATGAAATCCTGCGCCTAGAAAGAAAGGTAGGGGAAATAGCCCTTTCATGACTAAAGAAAAAGGTAATGGTTATACACCTCTTACCACATTCACTACTTCCAAAGAAAGAACTCAAGGCTGGACTACAGAGGGACTTAGAAAAACCTACTAGCAACCTCTCTGCTTCCTATACTTAGAAAATGATCCCAATGAAGCCAATGGTGAGACAAAAGGAACCCCAGGATTGATTATTCCCTTAGGCCTATTCTCACTCCTTCAACTAAGAAATTCAAATCAGCACTTGAAGCAGGAGTCTAGCTAAGGCTAGTGCGCTAGAATTCAAATGTCTTGTTCTATTCTAAGGCTCGGACGTGGAGCTGGCTCTATTAATCGATAAGCATCGGTTGCTTACCCACGGACACCTAAGCCTTCTAGGCAAGTGCATAAAGAGAGAGCAGAGGTAGCTTCCAGAAAGATAGAGTTATCACACAAAGGCAAAATGACTAAGATCTTGCTTAACCATAAGATAGAATCCTATTGTTGAACTGGGGAAGCAGAAGGAAAGACATTCAGGGCTGAAAGAATGGAACTCGCTCTAAGGAACCCCAAATGGATAGGAATCTTCTACCTATGGGGAGTCAACTGGCGCCTTCTTAAAGCACCTGCCCGACTTTCTTCCTTTGCCTTCCCTAACTCTTCTGAGAAGAAAGGGGATCCTGCGCAAATAAAGCCTCTAACAAGAGGATGCAGGCTGCTAACTCTAAAAGATTTGCTATCGAATACTTTCAAAAAAAGCTGCATTGCATAAGCGTAAAAAGATGCCAGAGAGAAAAGGCTAGAACTTATGCTTTGACTTGATTGATAACTCTTTTCTCTTATACCTATTCCAAGCTGATAGAATGCGCATAGTAGTCCAACTCTGTTCGCCATTACCACCCGAGAATCACTTCACTCCAGCGCCTCGTCAGTCTTCTTGCATCTTTTCCAGCTTTGAAAATCGACTAAGCGTTGCGCCAAGCCTACTTGTGAAGAGAAGAGTCATCGGGCTATTGCAGAGTGAAGGAAGGTGTCTTGTCTTGGCCTAGGCCTACTTGTGTCAACACCCATAAAGTGCGGAATATCGTATATAATGTGATTATTGTATATATTGATTTTTTTGAATAAAAAGTATATGTACTTTATTTAGTATTTAATCAGGAGGTTTCTCTTTTTCCTCAGGGAAAAGGATATCCCTTTGCCATTTCCTTGCGGTAGCTATCCACTCCTCTTTTCACTTTTTATCATCATCATTTCAATTTCTTTTCTGTTCTAATTCGAATTCCAGCTTTGGAATCTCTCTTCCTTCTTTGGCTCTCTTTTCTTTATTAGTTATCTAATAGACTTCTCTCTTTAGATAGATTTTTCTTTTCATAATATTTCCATATTATTTTTATTTTTTCTAAAGCGACATTCTCCCTTCTATCTATCTTTAATTGAATTATGAAACTTTCTCCCCGAGCTGTGGAACTAACAAGTCTATTAGAAAGTCGAATTAGCAACTTTTACACCAATTTTCAAGTGGATGAGATCGGTCGAGTGGTCTCAGTTGGAGATGGAATTGCACGTGTTTATGAATTGAACGAGATACAAGCTGGGGAAATGGTTGAATTTGCTAGCTGTGTGAAATGAATAACCTTGAATCTTAAGAATGAGAATGTAGGGATTGTTGTTTTTGGTAGTGATACTGCTATTAAAGAAGGAGATCTTGTCAAGCGCACTGGATCTATTGTGGATGTTCTTGTGGGAAAGGCTATGCTAGGGCGTGTGGTCGATGGCTTGGGAGTACCTATTGATGGAAGGGGGGCTCTAAGCGATCACGAGCGAAGACGTGTCAAAATGAAAGCCCCTGGTATTATTGAACGTAAATCTGTGCACGAGCCTATGCAAACAGGGTTAAAAGCGGTAGATAGCCTGGTTCCTATAGGTCATGGTCAACGAGAACTTATAATCGGGGACCGACAAACTGAAAAAACTGCTATTGCTATCGATACCATATTAAACCAAAAGCAACTGAACTCAAGGGCCACCTCTGAGAGTGAGACATTGTATTGTGTCTATGTAGTGATTGGGCAGAAACGCTCAACTGTGGCACAATTAGTTCAAATTCTTTTAGAAGCGAATGCTTTGGAATATTCTATTCTTGTAGCAGCCACCGCTTCGGATCCTGCTCCTCTAAAATTTTTGGCCCCATATTCTGGGTGTGCCATGGGGGAATATTTCCGTGATAATGGAATGCACGCATTAATAATCTATGATGATCTTAGTAAACAGGCGGTAGCATATCGACAAATGTCATTATTGCTACGCCGACCACCAGGTCGTGAGGCTTTCCCAGGGGATGTTTTCTATTTACATTCCCGTCTCTTAGAAAGAGCGGCTAAACGATCGGACCAGACAGGCACAAGTAGCTTGACTGCCTTACCCGTCATTGAAACACAAGCTGGAGACGTATCGGCCTATATTCCCACCAATGTGATCCCCATTACTGATGGACAAATCTGTTTGGAAACAGAGCTCTTTTATCGCGGAATTAGACCTGCGATTAACATCGGCTTATCTGTCAGTCACGTCGGGTCTGCCGCTCAGTTGAAAACTATGAAACAAGTCTGCGGTAGTTCAAAACTGGAATTGACACAATATCGCGAAGTGGCCGCCCTTGCTCAATTTGGCTCAGACCTTGATGCTGTGACTCAGGCATTACTCAATAGAGGTGCAAGGCTGACAGAAGTACCGAAACAACCATAATATGCACCACTGCCAATTGAAAAACAAATTCTAGTCATTTATGCAGCTGTCAATGGATTCTATGATCGAATGCCACTAGACAGAATTTCTCAATATGAGAGAACCATTCCAAATGGCGTCAAACCAGAATTACTACAATCCTTTTTAGAAAAAGGTGGCTTAACTAACGAAAGAAAGATGGAACCAGATACATTCTTAAAAGAAAGTGCTTTAGCTTTTATTTAATACAATACAAGGAAAGGAAAAAGGTCTCTTAGGGGTACCACAAATAATGGACTTACTAGTTCTTTTTCTATCTATGAAGTAGGACGAGTGTCCTACCTAATTCAATGCTAGGTAACCAAGTTAGTATCCTAGCGGAGCTCTTGAAGGGGGGAACATCCTAATGGATGAGTATGAGCACGTTATACATCTCATATTAGACCCCCAGAAAAAAAAAACAAAAGAAAAAGCAAAAATAGCTAAAAACAGCCTGCTTCCTTTATCATATATATGAGATGGGCGGGCTTTAAGCAAAAGGTGATCCACTATAGGTTGTAGTCTTCTTGACATATCAAGTCAAGAGGGCGAGGCTCCTAGTAATGGGGGGAAAGGGGAGTGGGTAAGCGGGCTCCTTTCACTTGACTGGTTAGTTAGGAGTGATATTTTTTCGCATATCTCCCCTCTTTTTCTCTTTCAAACTAGGAGGATTGGCATTTGGCCAAGATGTGATCTATCTCTTTCCTTGGTTGTAGTGGAACTTTGGTTTTACCATTTCACTCGGCGTCGAATGATCAAAGCTAAAAGCTTTAGGCATCTTTTGAGCATGTTCAGCTTCCAAAATTCCTGGAGTCCTACGCTACGGCATTATCACAGAAAGAAAATATGGCTAGTAGATAAGGATCGAAGATGACCAGGTCGGTTCTACATCATCGACCAAAGGACGGGAGAAGAATAGAGAAAAATCAAAGGATGACTACGACGCGGATAGACGGACTTCGAGGGGTCAGTTTTTGCCTTACGAGCATACCGAAGGCCGTGGCAAAAATTTTCGAGCAGCAAATAAGTTCTACATTGACGGAGGAACTAATCGTGGTCGAAGCAATAGATCACTTCAAGATAAAGAAATGTCGGGGTCATGAGATCTTTCTTACCCCAGGTTATCAGAATATAACTTCAACATCAGTGTAGTGGAACTGGTGTCAGTCATGGGGAACATTAAAGAATCATGATTCCCGAGACCTATGAGGTCTGATTCCAGCTAGAAGGATCCCAATTTATGGTGTGAATACCACGGGATGAACGGTCACCAGATAGGGGACTGTCGACATCTTCAGGAGGAGGTGGCAACGCTATTAAAGAATGGTTATCTCCGAGAATTATTGAGTGATCAAGCTAAGAACAATTACGGTCGCAACAGAGACAACATGGAATCCTCGAAAGTGGGACAAGAAAACCCACGCCAAACGATCAACATGATCTTTGGGGGAAACGAGATTAATGGGGTCACCTTTTCGGTGGCAAAGAAGACTAAAGTATTGATAACTCACTGTAAAGGACTCCGGGAGGACGATATCACTTTCACGGAGGAAGACACAGATGGATTGTTGTTACCACACAACGACGCACTAGTAATCTCTTTAAATGTGTTAGATTTGAAAATTAAGCGTGTTCTAGTAGATCCAGGAAGTTCAACTAATATCATACAATGAAGAGTATTGGAACAAGCTAAACTCACCGGAAGCATTATTCCGGCGACAAAACTCCTCGTTGGATTCAACCTTGTGAGCGTGACGCCCCAGGGAGAGATCTTGCTACTCACGAATGCTGAAGGAGTAATGAAAACAAATCTCTTTGAAGTAGTGGATGATGATATGGGATACAACATCATCTTAGGAAAACCATGGTTACACGAGATGAAAGTTGTACCTTCGACGTATCACCAATTGCTGAAATTTCCGATGCCCAAAGGAATCAGGTAGATAAGAGGTGACCAACCGGTAGCGAGGGACCCCAACGTACCATCGGTATGACAGAAGAAGCGCCCGAAGGAATCACGTCATGCACAATATGAGTTTGGACCCCAACGTACCATCAGCACGATAGAAGAAGTGCCCTATTGCCGAGGCCAGGAATAAATTCATTAAAGAAGAGGTAACCCGCTTGCTTAAAATCGGTTCGGTCAGAGAGGTAAGATATCCAAACTGGCTAGCCAATGTAGTTGTAGTTCCTAAGAAGAACAATAAATTTCGTATGTATGTAGACTATAAAGATCTTAATAAGGCGTGCCCGAAAGATTCGTTTCCACTGCCAAATATCGATCAGATGATTGATGTCATGGCCGGGCACGAGTTGATGAGTTTTCTTGATGCTTATTCCTGGTACAACCAAATTAAGATGAACCCGGAAGATTAGGAAAAGACTTTATTCATAACAAATTTTGGTACATATTGTTACAATGTAATGCCTTTCAGGTTGAACAACGCCGGAGCCACTTATCAACGGCTCGTAAATAAGATGTTTGAAAAGCAAATAGGAAAAACCATTGAAGTTTATATAGATGATATGCTCGTTAAGTATTTGAATGCAGGTGACCACCTTAAGCATTTGTAAGAAACATTCGATATCCCGAGGAAGCATAACATGAAACTTAACCCCGAAAAGTGCGCGTTCGGGGTCAACTCCGGTAAGTTCCTGGGGTTTCTGGTCTCACAAAGGGAATTGAGGTAAACCCTAACAAAATCAAGACCATAGACGATATCTCAGATCAATTATCAAATGTGAAGGAAGTCCAAAGACTCACAGGAAGGTTAGAAGCTTTGAGCAGGTTCATTTCCCGGTCGTCGGAAAAGTGTCATCGCTTCTTTACATTGCTCAAAAAGAAGACAATTTCGAATGGACATCGGAGTGCCAGCAGGCTTTGAGAGACCTGAAGAAGTACTTATCAAGCCTTCCATTGCTCTTGAAACGAAAAGAAGGTGAAACATTGCTAGTCTACCTTGCGGTTTCAGAAGTTGCGGTAAGTGCAGTTTTAGTCCAGGAGGACGAAGGTACACAGTTTCTTATCTACTACGTTTAGTTGCCGCTTGGAAGCTGAGGCCCTATTTTCAATGCCACCCGGTAGTTATGGTGACTACTTTCCCTTTGCGAAACATCTTTCATAAACCCGAACTCTCGGGCAGATTGGCCAAATGAGCCATCGAAATGAGTGAATTCGATATAGAATATAAATCGAAGACTGCAATTAAGTCGCAAGTCTTGGCTGACTTCGTGGCCAATTTTAGTCCGAGACTGCTACCTTTGGCAACCAAGGAGGCAGTCATGGTGTCAAAATCAACATCAGGGGTTTGAACCTTATTTACGGATGGAGCTTCGAACATAAAAGGGTCTAGGCTCGGAATAGGTTTAATCACGCCTTCGGAGGGGAACCTTAAGGCAAGCTATCAGAACAATACCTTTAACTAAAAATGAAGCAGAGTATGAAGCTTTGATTGCAGGGCTCGAATTGGCCCGGGGACTTGATTCTGAGGTTATCGAAATCAAATGTGACTCACAACTGGTGGTAAATAACGTTTACGGGATCTTTGACACCAAAGAAGTACATTTACAACAATACGTGATAAAGGTCCAGGCTCTTTTGGTACGATTCCGTGAGTGGTCAATCACTCATATCCCGAGAGAGGATAATGCAGAAGCGGATGCATTAGCAAACTTAGGTTCATCGACAAAAATAAAGGGATTAGAGTCCGGAATGGTGGTACAACTGATGAATTTAGTCCTTGATACTGATGGTTACTATGAAGTGAATTCGGCTAGTCTGGTCTAGGACTGGAGAAACAAAATAATCGACTACCTCGAGCACGAAAAGTTGCCCGATGATCCCAAAGCGTCACGAGTGTTACGCACCAAAGCTGCATGTTATAGCTTCAGGAAAGGACAATTGTATAGAAACTCTTTCCAAGACCCGCTGGCCCGGTATTTAGGAGCATCAGAAGCTGACTATGTCATGAGAAAAATCCATGAAGGGATATGCGGCAATCACTCAGGCGCAGAGTATTTGGTGCTGAAATTAGTACGAGCAAGATATTATTGGCCTTGCATGGAACAAGACGCCAAATATTTCATACGAAAATGTGATAAGTGCCAACGCTACGCATCATTAGTACATCAACTGTCAGAACCCTTACATTCGGTTCTGTCCCCGTGGCCGTTCTTGAAATGGGGGATGGACATCGTCGGACCACTGCCACCGGCTCCCCGGAAAGGTAAGGTTTCTTTTAATTTTGACTGATTATTTTTCTAAATGGGTGGAAGTAGGTTCTAATCAGAAGATCGGAGAACGCGAAGTGGTCAATTTCTTGTGGGAAAACATAATTTGCAAGTTCGGAATACCAAAAGAGATAGCATGCGACAATGGGCCATGGTTTATCGGTGCAAAAGTTACAAAGTTCTTCGAAGACCTAAAAATAACGAGAATCACATCCTCACCTTATCATCCGAGCACAAATGGTCAAGCGGAGTCAACAAACAAAGTGACCATTCAAAATCTCAAGAAAAGGTTGGAAGCAGCAAAAGGCAAATGGCCCGAAGAGTTGCCCGGAGTTCTATGGGCCAACTGAACAACAGCCAAATAAAGTACAGGAGAAACTCTTTTTTCCCTCGTGTACGGTGTTGAAGCCCTAATCCCGGTTGAAGTGGGAGAACCCACTTTGAGATATTCTCAAACAAATGAAGAATCGAACGACGAAGCAATGCTAATCAACTTGGAACTGTTCGAGGGACGCAGGGACTCGAGGCATGTAAGAATGGAAGCTCAAAAGAAGAGGATGGAGCGATATTACAATCGAAGAGACAATTTCCATTTTTTCAAAGTAGGAGACTTGGTTCTAAGGAAAGTAACACAAAATACCCGGGAGCTCAACAAAGGAAAGCTAGGTCCAACGTGGGAAGGTCCTTACCGGATCTCAACTATCACTAGGAAAGGTTCATACGAGTTGGAGAACCAGAATGGGGATAAGTTGCCCAACAATTGGAACGTGGCACACCTCAAAAGATATTATTGCTGATGAACAAAACTCAAACAGAAAGTATGTGTTGCACTCTTTTTCCCTTCGTTAAGTTTTTGTCCCAATTGGGTTTTTCTGGCAAGGTTTTTAACGAGGCTATCGAGCGAAGGCATACTACGAAGACAACAACAATAAGACCTTTGATTACAAGGCAAACGAATAAGCTCCCACTCGGGGGAGATTAGGTAATCTTTGGTTCGATAGAAAATTCCCACTGGAAGTTAAGTTTGCTACCGAACAGAGGTTACCCGACCGTTCACGGGCACAAACCGCCAGAGAACTGTTATGTATTCTTTTGCTGGATAGCATGGGTTACTAAGGGGAAGCAAGATATGTTGCAGAGTGAAGGATTACCAAGTAATTCAATGGCGGGACCTTCGAAGATACAAGACTTCCAGTGTTCCAATTCGCATTCTTCGCATTCAAACATTGGGTGGGGGGGGGATGATATGAGGATATGGCAACAATGACTGCCACGTCAACCGAGAATGAAAATCCAGAAACAAAATGCATCATCGGGACCAGGGACTGCGCAGCCAACCCCGTAGAAACAAGTTGTAAAAGATAGCCACAAGTAATGGCAATTTCTTTTCTGTATAGCAAAATGCTTATGTAATTTCTGAAAATAGAAGGAATAAAATGAAATCCTTTTACTTTTATCTTGTTTCTTCTCTCAGCGATGAGTTGATTTTTTCATTTGAAAGTAAAACAAGTACTTCAAATGTCAGTGTCGTAATGAATATGAGACGTCCTCTTCAAGAGCACCGTAAACATAAGAGGGCCCTCTCTTATAAAAACTCTGACGTTAAAGGGTTGGTTCCAGAAGAATCAATGCCCGGAATCCAAAATGCCATCGGGTAAAAATACACCCAAAGCCGCATATGAAAAGAACGCAAAAAGCTAACTTGCGCAAATATTCATAGAAATCCTCATGTAAAAGGGAAACTTGCTCAAATATACATAAAAACCCTCACGCAAAAGGGATGATACTCGAAACCGAAATGCTTCGAAGAAAAGGCATCCGAGACTACACATAGTGAAGCGCAAATTGAACAACATGCGCAGAATGCCTGTGCAAATGCAAAAGTTAAAGGCTTGCATGGATATTCAAACGAAAGTAAGACTCAAACGACACTTGAACAAAAAAATATGTCTTTATTTACAAGAACGGGCCAAAACGTTACAAGTACAAAATAGGAAAAGAAAGGAAAAGCTAAACTGCAGTGCTTCCAGAATCAGGAGGAAGAGAAGTATCCACATTGCCGGGAAGAGTAGGTGGTTCCGCCGATGGCTCAATGCTTTCCCCAGTTTGGTCTTCGGCCTCATCGCATTCCGATCCCTCTTCAGTTTTCGAAAATTCAGAACTGGAATCAGATGAACTTGGAGCATCAGATTACACCGGGAGTCCATTTTTTACAGCCAACACAAGCTCTCGGGCCTTAGCAATTTTGGCATCAGCATCAATGATACCAACTTTGGCCTCTTCCAAGGTTTTTCTCCTCATGCTATACATGGAATAAGTTTTTTCAACAATGAGGGAAGCCGCTCGACACTTAAGTTCTTTTTTGAGTTGAGTGACCTCGGCGAAAAGGTTTTCCCGGGCGGATCTAGCAGATTAGAGGATGACGTCAAGCTCACGGACAGTTTAACTAAAGAGCCTATTATGCTCGATAGTTTTCATGTACTTATTTTCTAGCTGGGCATGTTTCGCCTCCACAATAGAAAGCTCTTCACTTTTGGAGTTCAAGGCTGCTTCCAAGTTAATCACTCTTTCAGCGGAGGCAGCCTTACGGTCGGCTGCAACAAGAATAATGTTTTGGACTTCTGCCCATTTGGCCTTGGCCTCATCAAATCTAACCCCCAGCGGCCCAATTTCTTGGATAATGGTTACCACTTCTTGCTTGCTTTGCTGCAAGCGAGCCTCCCAAACAACGGCCTTAGCAGCTCTGCTTTCCAGTTTCGAGATGCGGAGAACAGTCTGGTCCTGTTCCTCTAAAAGTTGATCCCGTTCAGATGTAAATTCTTCCTTCTCACGAATCAACATTTGAAGGCCCTCAGAAACAAGAAAGTTGGCCTATAAAGTAAGAAGAGGTAAAATTTAAATACATACGTTCAAAGTAAAAGAAATAACAGAGGAAGAAAAGAATGTACTGTTGTGGCGTTATGCATAGCATTATTCAACAAACACTCTCCCGAGAGTGTCTGAATCTTTTTCCAGTCTTTTTAGAAGCCAAAGGCTTCAGGTAATTAGCAAGCTCCACCGGCCGCGATAGCAGGTTACACCCGGTAGAGACCGAAAGAGTAATGTTCCTCCTCCTTTGTGGATCTTCAGAAGAAGCATCATACTTCTGCCCCAAGTTCCCATGAACTGGGGACTATGGAAGAGAAGCACCTTCTTCATGGTCAGGTGTGGCCGATGGAGATAGTGTAGCAACCGCTGGTGGAAGAGTAGAAGGAGATAGAAATGATGTAGCAGTTGCTGGTGTTGGTGAAGGTGGAGATGAAGCTGATGTAGTTGAAGAGTGAGAAGCAGCTGAATCAAATGTAGTGCTGGTTGTTTGATGCTCACCAACTAAAGACGACAAGGACTTGGTACTCAGTTCCGCAACACCGGTTGCAGCAATTGGGGCCCGAAAACGGGAGTTGGCATATTCTACCAAATCAGATTCTCCCCAAAGTGCCGAGACATCATCTTCAGTTGGTGTAACTATCTCAACAGGTCGAGCATCATGTTGATATGATGAGGATCGCCGCCTTCTGTGTAAAGAAGCTCCCTCATCAACAGCTTCTTCATCATCATCAATCATCACGATGTCTACGATTGGCCCAGAAGGAGGACCAGTCATCATCGCCCCCGGAGATGATTCGGGGGTATAAACCTTTGCCCTTTTATTCTTTTCCCCGGCTGCAGAGGAGCGTCTTCTTTTTATTTGTTTATCCTCCGGCCGGAGACTCCATAAAGAAATATTTACACCTGAAACAGGCCCGGAGATACCTATTCGAGTAAGTACTTCCTGAAGCAGTCTCACTGCATCAGCAGGATCAGTCAGAATGTCTTCCTCGGGGACAGTAACAGAGCCCGCAGGTAGACCTAATTCCATGAACAAAGTCAGAAGGGTTCAACCAAGTTATTCATATACAAAAATGGAAGCAAGGTAAATTAGAGTCCCCATGACTTTTGGCCTTCCACCCGTATTTAAGGGCCAATTCTTTCCACGAATGAGTTTCAGGTGTTGTGACGTCCAAAATCTTCTGAACCCACCCGTTCAAACCTTACACCACTGGTGGGAGCCATCGAATTGTTGAAACATGCGAAGGGTGAAGAGATGATACGGTTATAGAAGAATATATAGTAAGAGGAACGTTATACAAAGAATTTACGAGTGCGGTTCCAAGCAACCGGAAAGGATGAAGTCGTTGTCAGAATAATGTTATTGGTGGCAACTGCAACAAACTGTTCCATCCACCCACGGTCATTGTCATCATCCATGCTAGACAACAAAGCATGGTGGTCACGCTTGCAAAGGTTTATCATTCCCCCGCGAAAGATTTTGGGGGAATAGAGATTCATCACATGAGCTAAGGTTAGCTCCTCCCCAGTTTCTTGGCACAAGCGTCACAGGCAGGCAATCGTCCTCTACACTGAAGGACTTACCTGTGCCAAACATACCTGGTAGCGAAGGCAAAACTCCACAATCACGGAATCAAGCTCTCCGCTCAAAGAAAAGGCACCTAAAGTAAAGGGATACGCGAAAAAGTATGTAAACCCTTCCTTGAGAAGGGTCACTCGCTCCGATAGATAAGGAGCGACAATTTCCAACTCATTGCAGCGGCAATCCTCCTTCACAATAGGAATACTAAAAGGACGAATAGAAGAAGGGTACCTACTAACAACCCATGTGCGAGGGTTGGTAGTAGAAAATTTCTCTTCAAAATCCTTCGAAGTACTAAGCCTTCTTGGGATGATGGAATCCACTGTTGGAAGAACGGAATCCTTGATTTTGTTATTATTCTTTGTAAAACCACCACGTTTGGAGGAAGAAGCCATTGAAAAAGAAGAAGGTAAGGAGTTTGTGTTAAAGAAATTTAGAAAAATGATGGAAAACAAGGATGCAAATCAGAAGCTCAAGTGATTGTACGTGAAACGCAAAGGAAAAGAAAGTTGCATATAAGTTAAATTTTGGCGGCTAAATTCATGGCCATGATTACCTCGATAATCGGCAAAAGTTATACTGAATCATAGGATGATGCATGTTCGGGGTATTAAATGCGGAGAGACGTGCGTCTAATCAACTATCAGAGACCTTCAGAGGGAATTATAATAATTCCCGCCAAAAAAATATTTCTACCAACTTTTCGGTAACACAAAGTTATGTCACCGGAAAGCACGGGGACTATCTGTATAGGGTAAAATATGATATGACACGTGGCTGACTAAAAGGAGGACACGTGGAATCCAAGATGGAATGACTGAGGACCGAACGTAGCCACTGCACTTGTCACCGGAACGGATAACGTTCATAAAAGTGTATTAAATGCTCTGCGCTCGGTAGCATTTACTAAGGAATATTCTACAACATTAAGAGTAACGGTCCGTTACAAAGAATTTTCCATTTACGCTCAACGTTAAATCTTCATCAATGACCCTCATAATTGACATTAAAGGAGGGCATGATCCTAGGACCTTTTTCCCTAGGCATAGCTATAAATAGTGAGCTCAGTGACCATTGTAAGAGGGACAAAATTTCCGGCAAGAACATATACTATATTCTATACAAAACTTTATACAATTTCACTCTCTTGCTTTTTGATCTCATCATTGCTGTGTTCGGAAATCGTGTTCACAGAATCACTATCTTTGCTATTTTATCTACATTCCAAGGCAAGTATTGTGTATTTATTCGATTATTATATTATTTCAGGATTAAATTAGTTCACTTATCTAGAAACCTATAAATTCAACTGTACCGTTTTACGGGTAAACATATTTATATCTCCATTGAACCCTCATAAGCACCCTTTGTTATCGAAATCTTATAGTTATAGATATTTCCTAAGGTACAAATTGATAGAAATGAATCAGGAGAAGTAGCATATCTAGTTAGTTTTCTTAGTTTAAACGAGTACATGTTTCTCACGAGCGCCATGCGTTATTAACATACATAACAAAAACCAAAAGTACTCAGTTTTTGTAAATATAATGGACTAAAATTGCTCATGTATATGCATATCTAAAGGTTTTACCAACCCTTAATTAAATTAAAAAAATTCCTTGCTTTGAATTTCTTGAGACATATGCCTGATATTCATTTTAAATGGAGCTTCACAATGTCACTTGTCCATATTAGATAAATTAAGTGTATATCTTTTACCATCATTAAACCCTTTTTGCCGGACTTATTTAACTATAGATCTAACTAATACAAATAATTTATGGCTGCGAAAAATTGCACCTAATAGAATGTTAGAAAATTGCAGAAAATTAAAGGAGAAGTAGAGGGAGCACTTGATGTATCAAACCATGCTCTTTACGAGACTTATTAAATTCAGTAGGAAAATATTCTTTGCCCCTATCACTCCGAATTATTTTAATTTTCTTACCTTTTTTATTTTCTACAACACTTATATTTATTAAACTTTTGAAATGCCTCATCTTTCATTCTAAGTAAATAAACATATGTAAATATAGAGAAGTCATCTATAAAAATAATGAAGTATCTTTTGCCTCTTCTAGTTATTTCACTATTTAATTCACATATGTCAGAATATACCAAGTCTAATAATTCTAAAAATCTTTCAACTTTACAAAATGTTTTTTTTGTCATTTTTGCTTGAATGCAAATTTCCCATTTTCTTATATGTTCAGTTTTACATGATATACATATAACCATTTCTAGACATATATTTTAAGGAACCAAAATTTAAATGTCCTAATCTCGCATGCCAAAAAATAGAATCAGACTCAACAATATAAGCAAAACCATAATTTATTTTATTAATATTTAATTTAAACATGTCATTACAATTGTATCCTTTTCCAGCAAAGTCACTATTCTTAGTTACTATTAAATGATCAGATTCTCTGACTATCTTGAAGCCTCTCTTAGACAGCAAACTAGCGGACATCAAGTTCTTCTTCATGTCGGAACATGATATACATTTAGTAATGTTAATTTCTGCCAGTAGTGAAATTTATCTCATCACTTTCCTTTCCTGCAACATCTGTGATCACATGGTTGTCCATCAGAACCTTCTCGAGTTGCTTCATTTCTGCATAGGTCTTGAGTATATTCTTTTCATAACAGACATGACTAGTGGCACCAGAATCCAACCACCAGTCTTGACTCTTCATAGCAGTAGCAGCCGTATTTAATTCTGTGACCATACTACATGGCACTACAGAAACCATTGCAACCAAGCTTTGGGAAGAACTTTTCACTATGTTTGTTTTCTCAGATTTTCCCGAATTTCTCAAATTTTTAGAAATTTCAAAATTGCCTGCATGGTTAATGTTAATTCCTGCTTTCTTAAACCTGCAGTCACAAATCTTGTGTCCTTTCTTCACGACAATAATGACACTTCAAATCATTTTGCTTTTTTAAAACTAGACTTGTTGGAAACTTTTTGATTTTTGTTTCCATCTCGTGTATTATTCTGACTAACAAAATTAACGAAGGAACTCAAAGGTTGGACAATATTACGAGCATGAGTTTCACTTTCAATTTGAAGATGAGTTTGAAATTATTCCACTGTTAATTTATTAGAAGAATGCAAGATTTTCTTTCTATAGTCATCCCAAGAATAAGGAAATTTCGACAGTATGACACCTATTTGAAGTGCATCGGGAACTTTAACTCCAAGATCACTTAGTTTTGAAACTAAGATTTGTAGTTCTTGAATTTGATCTATAATGGGCTTTGTCTTAACCATTTTAAATTCAAAGTATTGTAAGGACAGAAATTTATCAATACCACGCTTTTTATTTTCATATGCTGTCTGCAATGATGTCCAGATTTTCCTTGGTAATTTCATATTGAAATATAAATCATAGAGCCAATGTAGCAACCCTTTTGGGAGGGTGCTACTTACGAAACAAATCTAATTTACTACTTACACCATTAAGAAGATATTAATTGTAACGACCCGACCAGTCGTTTTGCTTTCTAGAATCTCGTTCCCCTACATAAGACTTCCCATACATGCTTTTAATGTTTTATGACTTGCGGGAATGGTTAGTTCGGGATTTGGAAGGGTTCGGGTTGAAATCGGAACACTTAGTTCCTTAAGGTTGGCTTAAAAGGCCAAGTTTGACTTCGGTCAACATTTTTGACTAAACGACCTCGGAATCGAGATTTGATGGTTCCAATAGGTTCGTATGATGATTTTAGACTTGGGCGTATATTCAGATCGGGTTTTGGATAAAGCGGGAGCGTTTCGGCACCTAATAGTGAAAGTTGGTTCTTGAAGGTTTTAAAAGTTCTTTAAATTTGGTTTGGAGCGGGTTTTGGTAATATCAAGGTCCAAACGGAATTTCGAGAGCGAAAATAGTTTCGTAATATCATTTAAGACTTGCACGTAAAATTTGGGGTCATTCCGAGTAATTTAAGTACATTTTAGCGCATTGGAAGTAAATTAAAGAACTTGAAGTTCTTAAGTTTGATTCAATTGGTTTTGGGGTGCGATTCTTAGTTTTAATGTTGTTTCGGGCGTTCTGAGAGTTCGAGCGAGTTCGTTTTATGATTCCAAACTTGTTGGTATGTTTGGACAGGACCCCGGGGGGCCCGAGTGTTAATCGGACGAGGCTCAGACCAAGATGAGAATTTGGAGCAACAACTGATACACCAGATCTATCAAAACCGCACCTGCGCATGGTTAGCCACAGATGCGAGCTCGCAAGTGCGGGCCAAGCCTCGCAGAAGTGGCCAAAGGAGGGCAGCCCAGGTTCCGCAGATGCAGCTTATCCTCCGCAGAAGCGGGACCGCAAAAGCAGGTACTCGTCCGCAGAAGCGATCCCATCTGGCCCAGTGAATTCCGCAAAAGCGAGGGCGCAGGTGCGGCCCTTTGACCACAGGTGTGGAAACCGCTGGAGGCAGTGAGCCTCATTTATTACGGGTTAGGACCATTTTTATCACATTTTCTTCTACTCTTGGGCGATTTGAGAGCTTCTAAGGAGGGGATTTCGACCTAGCTTTTTGAGGTAAGTAATTTCTTTTGAATATGAGTTTAGTACATATATTATGGGTAGATTTCCACATGAAAATTTGGTAGAAATCATGGGTTGAGATGAAAAACCTAGGGTTTAATAAAAATGAGATTTTACCACGAAAATGATTATGAAACTTAGTGAAAATCATATATTATGTTCCTAAGGTTATGGGTAACAACTTTCATCAAATATTTTCAGAATCCGGGCGTGTGGGCCCGGGGGTGAATTTTAGAAATCTTGTAATTTTGGGTTGGGTAATCACTTAAATAGTGGAGATATGAACTTTTGAGCATAGATTGATCGATTTATATAATGTTTGGCTAGTTCCGAGTCATTTGTCATCAAATTTGGAGGTTTGAGCCCATTCTTGAATTGGGAAGTAAGCTTTGAGACGAGGTAAGTCTCTTTTCTAACCTTGTAAGAGGGAACTTACCCCATAGGTGTAGTTAATTAATATGTGTTGTTATTTATGGGGGGCTACGTATGCATGAAGTGACGAGAGTCCGTACGCAGCTACTATTCCTGTTTATGTCCGGGTAATTTTAGGTTTACACCATGCTTGTGGACGCCGTTATTTGATTATATTTGTTAACTTTATCAAATGGAACTGAGTTGAGGTTTTTTACGGATTTAAAATCTTCAAGTCGAATTGTCTTTATTTTGAAAAGAATCAAGAAAAGGTTATGATTTATTGATAAATTTACGTTTGACCGCGTCGCATGTATGATCTGCGAGCGGGGTAATAGATATATCTATGGTTCGCGCCGTTCGACCCTCGGCAGTGCACAATTTACATTTATGTTGGATCGGGCCAAACGTCCTCAGTGGTATTCGTGTGTGATAATAGAACTGGAAGTTCCTTTCATAATCGGTATAAATTCATTGTTTGTGTGATCATATGTTTTAAAGGAAGGAAGTGATTCAAGCTCTTAAATATTTCTGAAGACTTGTTCAGTTATTTCTTGTTCTGAGTCTTATTGTTGTATATCATGCTTAATCAGAATTTCATATTATCATGTTATTGGCCCTAGTAAGTGTCGGAGTCGACCCCTCGTCACTACTTCTTCGAGGTTAGATTAGATACTTACTGGGTACATATTATTTATGTATTCACGTTGCACTTCTGTACTTAATTGTATAGGATCTGAGGCAGGTGCATCTGGTTACCAGCCTGGTGTGCAGATTTGATCCCCATCTAGAGACTTCACGGTGAACTGCCTTCCGAGCCGCTTTTGCAGCAGCTAGAGTCTCCCTTATATTTTATTTTTTTTTCTGTCTATTTCATTTCAGACAGTAGGCTAGTGTTCTTTTGTATATTCTACTAGATTGCCCACATACTTGTGACACCAGGTCTTGGCACACACACTAGTAGACTTATGATTTTGGATTTGTTTACATGATTACGATGTGTACTCGTTTGCTTCCGTTTAATTATGTCACCTTTTCAAATTTCTAAATCTTTTAAACAAATGAGGAAATCTTATCCACTTAGTAATTTATTTAAACAGGAAACCATTAGTTTGATCAGTGTTGGCTTGCCTAACAATGGTGTTGGGTGCCATCGCAGCCTAAGATGGAATTGGGTCGTGACAACATGGTATCAGAGGACTAGGTTCACGTAGGTCTCACAAGTTATGGGCAGACATAGTAGAGTCTTGCGGATCGGTGCGGAGACATCCGTACTTATCTTCAAGAGGCTATAGGGTATTAGGAAACTACTCTTTATTCATCTCCTATCGTGCAGTTGGTGGTATACTAAAACCCTTTCTCTTATTCTCTCAGAGATAGTGAGGACGTGTATGGCGGACATTCCATACCTGGAAGGAGCTGCTCCCCCCGTTGCTAGAGGTCGAGGCAGAGGCCGGGGGAGGGCACCGGCCCGATGTAGGGGACGAGGGCATCCCAGAGATGCCCCGGTAGCACTACCAGCGGATCCAGTGGAGGATCCCATCATTGAGGAGTAGGGCGAGGTGCCCGCCACAGAGCCAGCCCCGGTAGATTTCATGTCAGCACCAGGTTTTCAGGAGGTCATGGGCCGTATGCTGCGGTTCATGGACACTATGACTCAGGCTGGTTTATTTCTAGCAGACCCAGCCACATCTCAGGCAGGAGGGGGAGCACAAACCCTTACTGCCCAGGCTCTGGGGCATGCAGCTGTAGTATATCAGACTCCGGGTACACTACCCGTAGGCGGAGCCCAGCCAGTTATAGCGGTTGCAGGGTGGGCATCGACCGGTTCATTTTGATTTTTATAAAGTTCGGTTCGATTTGTTCGGTTTTTGATTTTCTATTTGGTGCACCAATAACCGAACCAAAATGAATTCCGTTTCTTCGGGACATATTGCACAACATGAGGATATTGGAGTCCCATGGGGTGGATTTCATTACTTTCTAGCTGGAGGGCATGGCCCGTAGATGGTGGCAATCTTACCTTCTTGGCAGACCAGCGAGTTCTCCTCCCATGACTTGGGACCAGTTTACACAGCTTTTCTTGGATAGGTATATTCCACTCTCTCAGAGGGAAGAGTTGCGAGGTCGGTTCGAGCAGCTCAAGCAAGGTCAGATGTCAGTGACCGATTATGAGGCGAGATTGTTTGAGTTGTCTCACCATGCACTTGTGATACTTCTTACCAACGCAGAGAGAGTATAGAGATTTGTTGCGGGGTTGCACCCCAGTATTCGGGCTAGTATGTTCCGGGAGGTTGAGATGGGTATTGGTTATCAGCTAGCAGTGGAGATTGCTTAGAGGATTGAGGGCTACTGCCAGAGGGGTAGAGAGCAGATACAACAAGACAAGAGGGCCCGATTCTCTGGAGAGTTTAGAGGTACCCCGACCAGGGGCAGAGGGCAGTTTGGGAGGGGTCAGCCTAGTAGGGACACACATCCAACACCACCACCTCCTCGGGGTGCTCCAACGTGACCCTATTTTAGTGCTATGCCAGAGAGTTCTTATCGCCCATCAGCTCATCAGGGTTCTTCCATTGCTTATTTTAGCGCCATGCCAGAGAGTTCATACCGTCTACCAGCCATTCAAGGTTCTTCTGGTGGGTATTCAGGCCATCAGGGTCAGACTTCGGGGCAGTAGTCTATGGTACTGAGAGGTTGTTACGAGTGTGGAGATCTAAGTCACATGAAGAGAACCAGTCCCAGACTTCGGGGCAAGGCAGTACAGCAGGGTCATCAGCCCATGATTGCAGCACCAGCCGTCCGACCACCTAGAGGTGGGAGACATGCGGGTAGGGGCCGTCCTAGAGATGAAGGCTAGGCAGGGGGAGGTTAACTAGCTATTTTTCAGTTAGGTGGAGGCCAGCCAACCAGTGCTCCAGCTGGATTCTATGCTTTTCCGGCCAGACCAGATGCAGTGGCCTCAGATACCGTGATCACATATATTATTTTTGTCTGCTGTAGGGATGCTTCGGTGTTATTTGATCTAGGATCTACTTATTCATATGTATCATATCTGTTTGCTCATTTCCTGGATATTCCTCGCGAGTTCTTTGGTACTCCTATTTATGTGTCCACTCATGTGGGCGATTCTGTGGTTGTGGATCGGATCTATCGGTCCTGTGTGGTCACATTTTGTGGTTACGAGACTAGAACGGACCTTCTGCTACTCGATATGACCGACTTTGAGGTCATCCTAGGCATGGACTAGTTATCCCCATATCATGCCATTCTTGATTGTCATGCCAAGACTGTTACCTTAGCAAGGCCAGAGTTGCCTAGATTGGAGTGGAAGGGTTTGTCTGTCAGTACATCTAGTCGGGTTATCTCTTTTTTGAAGGCTAGACATATGGTCGAGAAGGGTTGTTTGGCTTATCTAGCCTATGTTGGGGATACCGCCGTAGAGTCTCCGACGATTGATTTAGTGCTAGTAGTTCGGGAGTTTGCCAATGTGTTTCCTTCCGACCTTCCAGGCATGCCACCAGATCGTGATATTAATTTCTGTATTGACTTGGCTCCAGGCACTCAGCCTATATCCATCCCACCATATCGTATGGCTCCGAAAGAATTGAAGGAGTTAAAGGAACAACTTGAGGAGTTTCTAGCGAAGGGGTTCGTCAGGCCGAGTGTATCACCTTGGGGTGCACCTGAATTATTTGTGAAGAAGAAGGATGGGACTATGCGGATGTGCATTGATTACCTCCCGTTGAACAAAGTCACCATTAAGAACAAGTACCCGTTGCCGCATATTGATGATTTGTTTGACCAGTTGCAGGGTGCTAGGGTATTTTCTAAGATCGACTTGAGATCGAGATACCATCAATTGAGGATTCGGGACTCAGATGTTCCGAAGACTACCTTCCGTACTAGATATGGCCATTATAAGTTTCTAGTGAGGTCTTTCGGCCTGACTAATGCCCCAACGACATTTATGGATTTGATGAACATGGTGTTCAGGCCTTATGTCAATTCCTTTGTAATTGTATTCATTGATGACATCTTGATTTACTCACGTAGCATGGAGGAGCATGAGCAATATTTGAGAGTGGTGCTTCAGACCTTGAGGGAACAGAAGCTATATGCTAAGTTCTCGAAATGTGAGTTTTGGTTAGATTCTGTGGCTTTCTTGGGGCATGTGGTATCAGGCGGGGGTATTAAGGTTGATCCCAAGAAGATTGAGGCGGTTCAAAGTTGGCCTCGTCCTACTTCGACGACTGAGATCAGGAGTTTCTTGGGGCTAGCATGTTATTATCGCCGATTTATGGAGGGCTTCTCATCCATTACAGCACCTTTGTCTAGATTGACCTAGAAGGGTGCTCCGTTTCATTGGACCGATGATTGCGAGGCGAGCTTTCAGAAGCTCAAGATGGACTTGACTACAGCACCAGTTCTAGTGTTGCCTTCCGGTTCGGGGATGTATACTGTGTATTGCGACGCTTCACACGTTGGCCTGGGTTGTGTATTGATGCAGGATGAGCGAGTTATTGCATATGCTTCATGTCAGTTGAAGCCCCATGAGAAGAATTATCCTGTGCATGACTTGGAGTTGGCCGTGATTGTTCATGCTCTTAAGATCTAGAGGCATTATCTATTTGGGTTCCTTGTGAGGTTTACACTAATCATCGCAGTTTGCAGCACTTGTTCAAGCAAAGGGATCTCAATTTGAGGCAGCACATATGGCTTGAGTTACTAAAGGACTATGACATCACTATTCTTTATCATCCAGGCAAGGAGAATGTAGTCGCGGATGCCTTGAGCAGAAAGGCAGAGAAGTAGCTTGGCATTCATTTCAGCAGAGGAGAGGCCATTAGCTTTGGACATTCAGTCCTTGGCTAATAGACTTGTGAGGTTGGATATTTCAGAGCCCAGCCAAATTCTTGGATGTGTTGTTGCCCAGTCTTCACTATTGGAGCATATCAAGGCTCGACAGTTTGATAATCTGCACTTGGCAGTTCTCAGGGAGACGGTACTACAGGGTGTTGCCAAGGAGGTTTCTATTAGTGAGGATGGTGTCCTGCGACTCCAGGGTCATCTATGTATTCCTAATATCGATGGATTGAGGGAGAGGATCCTAGAGCATGCACACAATTCTCGATATTCCATTCATCTAAGTGCTACAAAGATGTATCGGGACCTGAGACAGCATTATTGGTGGCGGCGGATGAAGAAAGACATAGTTGAGTATGTAGCTAGGTGCCTAAATTGCCAGCAAGTTAAGTATGAGCACCAGAGGCTAGGTGGCTTACTCCAGCAGATGGCTATACCCGAGTGTAAATGAGAATGCATTACTATGGACTTCGTAGTTAGGTTTCCACGGTCCTTGCGAAGTTCGATGCAGTTTGGGTCATTGTTGACAGGTTGACCAAGTCAGCACACTTCATTCCAGTTGCAACTACTAGTACTTCAGAGAGGTTGGCCCCGATTTATATTCGGGAGATAGTTCGGTTGCACGGTGTGCCTGTTTCCATCATATTAGACAGAGGCCCTCAGTTCACTTCACATTTCTAGAGAGCCGTACAGAGTGAGTTGGGGACCCGTGTAGAGCTCAACACTGCGTTTCATCCATAGACCGACATGCAGTCAGAGCGGACAGTCCAGATCTTGGGGGACATGCTCAAAGCATGTGTGATTGACTTTGGGGGACAGTGGGATCAATTTTTGCCTTTGGCCAAGTTTGCTTACAACAACAATTATCAGTCCAACATCGAGATGGCTCCATTTGAGTCTTTATATGGTCGGCGATGTCGTTCTCCTATCAGGTGGTTTGAGCCTGGCGAGGCTAAGTTATATGGTACTGATTTGGTGAAGGATGCCTTGGAAAAGGTAAAGTTGATTCAGGAGTGACTTCGCATAACACAGTCTAGACAGAAGAGTTACGGGGATCAGAAGGCGCGTGATGTATCATTTATGGTAGGCGAGAAGGTTCTCTTGAAAGTCTCGCCGATGAAGGGCATTATGAGATTCGGGAAGAAGGGGAAGTTGAGCCCAAGGTTATAGGCCCATTTGAGGTGTTGAGGCGGGTTGGGGAAGTTGCTTATGAGCTTGCTTTACCTCCCAGCCTATCAGGGGTTCTTCCTGTTTTTTATGTGTCTATGCTCCGGAGGTATCACGCCGACTTATCACATGTGTTAGACTTCAGCACTATTCAGCTAGATGAGAGATTGGGTTATGAGGAGGAGCCCGTTGCCATTGTTGCTAGACAGGATCGCCAGTTGAGATACAAGAGGATTTCCGCCGTAAAGGTCCGGTGGAGGGGCCAAGCAGTCGAGGAGGCGACCTGGGAGTCCGAGGAGGACATGCGGAGCAAATATCCAGACTTATTCGACACTTCAGGTATGATTCTAAACCCGTTCGAGGACGAACATTTATTTAAGAGGTGGAGAATGTAACGACCCGATCGGTCATTTTTCTTTTTAGAACCCTGTTCCCCTACATAAGACTTCCCGTACATCCTTTTACTATTTTATGACTTGCAGGGATGGTTAGTTTGGGTTTTGAAAGGGTTCGGGTTGAAATAAGAACATTTGGATCCTTAAGGTTGGCTTAAAAGACCAACTTTGACTTCGGTCAATATTTTTGAGTAAACGACCTCGGAATCGAGATTTGACGGTTCCAATAGGTTCGTATGATGATTTCGGAATTGGGCGTATGTTCGGATCGGGTTTTGGATGACCCGAAAGCATTTCGGCGCCTAATAGTGAAATTTGTTCTTGAAGGTTTTAAAAGTTCTTTAAGTTTGGTTTCGAGAGGATTTTGGTTATATCGAGGTCCAAACGGAATTTCGAGACCAGGAATAGTTCCGTAATGTCATTTAAGACTTGTACGTAAAATTTAGGGTCATTCCGAGTAGTTTAAGTACGTTTCAGCACGTTGGAAGTAAATTGAAGAACTTAAAGTTCTTAAGTTTGATTCAATTGGTTTTGGGGTGTGATTCTTAGTTTTAATGTTGTTTCGGGCATTCCGAGAGTTCGAGCGAGTCCATTTTAAGATTCCAAACTTGTTGGTATGTTCGAGCGGGGCAGAAGAGGCCAAAGGAGGGTAGCCCAGGTTCCGCAGATGTGGCCCATCCTCCGAAGAACCGGGACCGCAAAAGCGGGTACTCGTCCGCTGAAGTGATCCCAGCCGGCCCAGTGAATTCCGCAGAAGCGGACCCTTGTCCGCAGAAGTAAGGGCGCAGGTGTGGCCCTTTGACCGCAGGTGCGGAAACCGCTAGAGGCAGTGAGCCTCATTTATTACGGGTTAGGACCATTTTTATCACATTTTCTTCCACTCTTGGGCGATTTGAGATTTTCTAAGGAGGGGATTTCGACCTAGCTTTGTGAGGTAAGTAATTTCTTTTAAATATGAGTTTAGTACATATATTATGGACATATTTCTACATACAAAGGTGGTAGAAATCATGGGTTGAGATGAAAAACCTAGGGTTTAATAAAAAATGAGATTTTACCATAAAAATGATTATGAAACTTAGTGAAAATCATATATTATGTTCCTAAGGTTATGGGTAACAACTTTCTTCAAACATTTCTGGAATCCGGGCGTGTGGGCCTGGGGGTGAATTTTAGGAATCTTGCAATTTTGGGTTGGGTAATCACTTAAATAGTGGAGATATGAACTTTTGAGCATAGATTGATCGATTTATATAATGTTTGGCTAGTTCTGAGTCGTATGGCATCAAATTTGGAGGTTTGAGCGCATTCTTGAATTGGGAAGTAAGCTTTGAGACGAGGTAAGTCTCTTTTCTAACCTTGTAAGAGGGAACTTACCCCATAGATGAACTTAATTAATGTGTTGTTATTTGTGGGGGTCTACGTACGCACGAAGTGACGAGAGTCCGTACGTAGCTACTATTCCTGTTTATGTCCGGGTAGTTTTAGATTTACACCATACTTGTGGACACCGTTATTTGATTATATTTGTTAACTGTATCAAATGGAACTGAGTTTATGATTTATTGATAAATATATATTTGACCGCGTCGCATGTATGATCCGTGAGCGGAGTAATAGATGCATTTATGGTTCACGTCGTTCGACCCTCGGCAGTGCACAATTTACATTTATCTATGGTTCGCGTCGTTCGACCCTCGGCAGTGCACAGTTTACATTTATGTTGGATCGGGCCGAACGTCCTCGGTGGTATTCGTGTGTGATAATAGAACTGGAAGTTCCTTTCATAATCGGTATAAATTCATTGTTTGTATGATCATATGTTTTAAAGGAAGAAAGTGATTCAAGCTCTTAAATATTTCTGAAGACTTGTTCAGTTATTTCTTGTTCTGAGTCTTATTGTTGTATATCATGCTTAATTAGAATTTCATATTATCATGTTATTGGCCCTAGTAAGTGTCGGAGTCGACCCCTCATCACTACTTCTTCGAGGTTAGACTAGATACTTACTGGGTACATATTATTTATGTATTCACGTTGCACTTCTGTATTTAATTGTACAGGATCTGAGGCAGGTGCATCTGGTTACCAGCCTGGTGCGCAGATTTTATCCCCATCTAGAGACTTCACGGTGAACTGCCTTCCGAGCCGCTTTTGCAGCAATTGGAGTCTCCACACACACTAGTAGACTTATGGTTTTGGATTTGTTTACATGATTACGATGTGCACTCGTTTACTTCCGTTTAATTATGTCACCTTTTCAAATTTCTAAATCTTTTAAACAAATGATGAAATCTTATCCACTTAGTAATTTATTTAAAGGGAAAACCATTAGTTTGATCAGTGTTGGCTTTGCCTAACAATGGTGTTGGGCGCCATCACGGCCTAAGATGGAATTGGGTCGTGACATAATCTAAAAAGATATTCAGAATAATTTAGTAGCGGAAATAGGCCCATGCGATAAAGGTTCAAAGTGCAATATTTTTGTTTTTGAAAATACACTTCATAATTTTTTTTTAAAAATAAAACACAATATCAAAATATCAACATAAGGTGATATAACCCTTCTTGAATAATCAACACGTTAAACAACTTCCTAACAAAATTATACTTTTCGTTCAATATCATTGCCTGTTCATATGTATACAAATTTCAAACTAGCGAGTAAAAAAAATAAAAGTAGTCTTCTCCTTTGTACATTTTTACAAGACAGTGTAAATTCAGCATATCATAAGACTTGAGTTATTAACACACCCTAAAATAGCAAAACAAGTTACCAAATTCAAGTTACAAAATTTTGGTCTTAATATCCAACAAGCCTCCAAAATAACGTACATGAGTGTGACATATAGATCATGTACAAATCCTAAAACTATACAAAATCTAGGTGCATATGCAAATGTGATATCCATAAGTGCTCTCGAAAAAGACTACTTCATAAGGCCGTCTTCAAATCTATAATGACCGGCCGGTCGTTTCGAGAGTTATATACCCGTTTTCCTCATTTCTTCTCCATAGTAGTTTCGGAATGAATTGAGACACTTAGTCTCTTTATTATAAGCTTAAGTTGGAAAAGTCAATCGGATATTGACTTATGTGTAAACGATCTCAAATTTGAATTTTGATGGCACCGTTAGCTCTGTTAGGTGATTTTGGACTTAGGAACGCATTCGAAATATGATTTGGAGGTCCGTAGTGGAATTAGGCTTCAACTGGCGAAAGTTAGAATTTTGGCAATTTTGGCTGGCAGTGGAAATTTTGATATCGGGGTCAGATTAGATTTACGAAAGTTTGAGGAGGTTCGTGGTGTCATTCCAGACTTGTGTGCAAAATTTGAGGTCATTCGGACGTGGTTTGGTAGGTTTCGGCGTTGTTTGTGAAATCCAGAAATTTTTAAGTTCATTAGGCTTGAATCCGTGTGTAATTCATGTTTTTGGTGTTGTTGAAGGTGATTTGAAGGTTAGACTAAGTTCGCATGATGTTATGGGACGTGTTGGTATGTTTGGTTGAGGTCCCGAGGGGCTCGGGTGAGTTTCGGGTGGTTAACGGATCATTCTTGGCCTTAGTGAGATTGCTGATATTTGTTGCTGCATTCTTCTGGTTTCCTCTTTCGCGATCGAGAGTGGGCTCTCGCGTTCGCGAAGAGTGTTTTCTGAGTGGTGAATTTTTGTTCTATGCATTCGCGAATGGGAGGCTGCGAATACGAAGGTGTGGTCTGCATGTGCATCGCGAACGCGGGAGAAGGATCGCGTTCGCGAAGAGTAGTGAGGCAGTTGGGGCCCCCAGGTCCTTGTTCTACGCGTTCGCGAGGTGGTGGTCGCATTCGTGAAGGTCTGAGCTAGTAAAGCATCACGTTCGCGAGGCATGTGTCGCATTCGCAAAGAGTAAAATGGTGAGGCAGTCAAGTTGGTCTACACGAATGCGAGAGGACGGTCGTGTTCGCGAAGGGGAAAATCTGGGCAGGCAGTGTTAAATTCAAATCGAGGGTTTGAGCTCATTTTTCATATTTTGAGCTAGAGATCACGGATTTGGGCGATTCTTGAAGGGATTTTCGCGGAGTTGATTGGGGTTAAGTGTTTCTCCCTTAGGTTCGATTAAATTCCATGATTTTGTCTTGATCTTTGTCATCTAAATTGTGATTTGGGGTGAAGAATTGGGGAAAAAGTGGAAGAGTTCTTGAGATGGAATTTTGAGGTTTTGAAGGGGATTTTGTTGTCGGATTTTGGTAAATTTGGTATGACTAGACTCGTGAGTGAATGGTCTTTTGGGTTTTGTGATTTTTGTCGGATTACGAGACGTGGGCCCGGGGGCCGGGTTTGAGCCGATTTCGGATTTTGGCTATAAATTGGTATTTTTCTTGTGGAATTGATTCCTTTAGCCTATATTGATCATATTGTATTGCTTGTGGCTAGATTCGAGACATTTGTAGGCCGATTTGAGAGGCAAGAGCATTCCGGAGTAGGATTTCTACATTGTTGAGGTAAGTAACAGTTTTAAATCTGGTCTTGAGGGTATGAAACGCGGAGTTTGGTATAATGTGACTGTTTAGATGTGGCACCAATTCTAGGTGACAGGCGTGTAGGTGTACGCTGTGGGGGATTGAGACTTGGTCCGTCCTGGAAGACTGTGAAGCCTAATAGCCTTTATTTGTGTTTATATGCATTCCTATCTACTAGAACTTGACTGTCTCTTTCATGTTAGAAATCATGCTTAGGCTATATTCCTGCTCATTGTAGTTATATTCAGTCATAGTGATTTTAGTACATGTTTACCTCAGTCTCTGCTATTTTCCCTGATGATATACTGTAACACATTGATTTGGGCTATTTTCCATTTCTTTATTGAGAGCTGTGAGACTAGGGAGGTTCATGACTGAGTGAGGCCGATGGCCTGTGTGTGAGGTATTGTACCTTTCCACGTGAGTTGTCCGTGCGGATTATGATGTGATATGGTGGCACATGAGTTGTCCGTGCGGTCCTTGATATGATATTATAGCACGTGAGTTGTCCGTGCAGCACGTGAGTTGTCCGTACGGATTATAGCGCTTGGGCTGTAGGAGCCCCTCATGAGTCTGAACACCCCAGTGAGCATAGGTACCTATTGAGCATGTGCATTGAGGGCTGAGAGTTGAGTGTCGAGTTATTGAGGATTTGAGTAACAGTGTCTGTGAGGTTTCATCTATTTCACTTTGTTGCTGCATTTAGCTGAAAATTGTTTGGCTGGAATTAGTAATTATGCAACTGATTTTGCTCATGTTTACTCTTAACTGTGAAAATTATCAACTGAATTGTTCTGTATAGCTCTTCACTACTTCTTAATTCCTTATTTATTTATGTTACTTGTAGAGTTGGTTGTACTCATGCTACACCCTGCACTACATGCTACATCCAGGTGTGTTTGAGAACGGAGATTGTTGAGTCCAGGCTTGGTTGAGTTTCAGAGATAGCAAGGTAGCTGCCAGTGTCTGCAGTGCCTTGTTACTCCTTCCATATTTCTTTTCGTTTTGTACTAATATTTAGACATTGGTTGTAATAGTTTTAAATACTTAGATGCTCATGAATTGGTGATACCCCGATATTTGGGGCTCGTTTTCCGCACTTTGTTCCAAATTTGAGTTTAACTTTGATTTTATGAAAAGTTCCTGATATGGAAAGCCTTAATTTACTTTTATATTTAGTTTGGAAGTATTTTTAGGATGGTCGGCTTGCCTAGTACCACCGATAGGCACCATCACGACACGTTAGGTTTTGGGGTCGTGATAAGTTGGTATCAGAGCCTAGGTTACATAGGTCTCACGAGTCATGAAATGGTTAGTAGAGTCTTGGGAATCGGTACAGAGACGTCTGTACTTATTTTCGAGAGGCTGCAAAACCTTAGGAAAATTTCACATTCTTGGATTCTTGTCGTGCGAATCTGTCTATTCTGGTAACTAAACACCTGTTGTTTCATTCTCTCACAGATGGTGAGGACTCATGCTGCCGGTCAGGAGGGCCAACCACCAGTACCACCAGCCAGGGTCGCGAGAGTCTGAGGCCACAGTAGAGGCTGTGGTAGGGGCAAAGGTGCAGCCCGCATAACAGCTAGGGCAGTACCTATAGATCCACCAATTGCCCCAGATCAGGATCAGATTCTAGTTGTTAATGCACCAGCTCAGGCACCACCTATGCCTATTGTGATTCCAGGCCTTCAGGAGGCCCTAGCTCAGATTCTGACAGCGTGTATCGGCCTTGCTCAGGCGGTCTCTATCTCGACGGCCGCAGCCACTTCTCAGGCCAGGGGGGGCACTCATACTCCCGTCGCTCGCACACCCGAGCAGGTTGTTCAGGGACTCTAGACACCGGGGGCACCACCAGCCCAGCTGGTTGCAGCTGCTCAGGACTATGTGGTTCTTGCTATGCCTGAGGATGATCAACGTACGTTGGAAAGGTTTGGGAGACTCCAGCCTCCACCTTTCAGTGGCACAGAGAGAGAGGATGCCCAGGACTTCTTGGACAGGTGTCAGAGGATACTCCGTACAATTGGTATTCTGGAGACTTGTGGGGTCTTATTTACTACTTTTCAGTTTTTTGGGGCTACACTCAGATGGTGGGAGACTTAAGAGAGGCATAGGACTGTTGGTGCAGCACCCCTTACTTCGCAGCAGTTCTCCGTGGTCTTTTTGGAGAAGCTCGTGCCTCAGTCCCGCAGAGAGGAGCTGCACAGATAGTTTAAGCAGCTTCGCTAGGGTGATATGTCTGTGACGCAGTATGAGATGCGATTCTCGGAGTTAGTCCGTCATGATATTTGGTTGGTTCCCACAGACAGGGAGAGGATTATGAGGTTTATAGATGGTCTCACTTTTCAGCTACGATCGCTTATGACCAGAGAAAGGGTGTCTGGTGCTACCTTTGATGAGGTTGTCGACATTACTCGGCAGATTAAAATGGTTCACAGTCAGGAGAGGGTTGAGAGGGAGGCCAAGAGGCCTCGTGGTCAGGGTGGATACAGCAGTGCTCCTTCTAGGAGTCAGTTCCAGCACGGTAGAGGTCGTCATTTAAGACATGCTCAGACAGCTCGGCCATTTCACCATGGTGCATCATCTGGCCATGGTTCTCACAGTCATCAGCAGGTCAAGTCATCATTCAGTGCACTACCGGTGCAGAGTTCTCATCATGCCCCGTTCACTCAGATATCTCCGGGTAGCTCTTTTGGGCATCAGGAACAACAGTTTCGTAAGAGGATGGGTTGTTTCGAGTGCGGAGATTTTGGTCACATTATGAGATATTTACCTAGGCTATTGGGTGGGACTCTACAGTGGAGTACTCGGCCGATGGCACCAGCACCAGTTCCTCCACCACCCGCCCAGCCAACCAGGGGTGGAGCTCAGCCAGCTAGGGGTGGAGCCCAATCAGCTAGGGGTCGCCCGAGAGGGGGAGGCAGATCAGGGGATGGCCAGGCCCATTTCTGTTCCCTCCCTACCAGACCGGATGCTATTGCTTCAGATGCTGTGATTACATGTATTGTCTCAGTTTGTCACAGAGATGCCTCTGTATTATTTGACCCTGGTTCCACTTATTCATATGTTTCCTCGTATTTCGCTCATTTTCTGGATATGCCCCGTGAGTCTCTAGTCTTGTCTGTTCATGTATCTACTCCGGTAGGCGATACTATTGTTATGGACCGCGTGTATTGATCATGTGTTGTGTCTATTGGGGGTATGAAGACCTGACAGTATGGTTGACTTTGATGTGATATTGGGTATGGATTGGTTATCTCCAAGTCATGCTGTTCTAGATTGTCACGCAAAGACCGTGACATTGGCGATGCCGGGATTTTCGAGGGTTGAGTGGAGCGGTTCTATAGATTATGTACCTAGTAGGGTGATTTCATATTTGAAGGCTCAGCGTATGGTTGAGAAGGGTTGCCTATCTTATTTAGCGTTTGTGAGGGATGTTAGTGCAGAGACTCCTACCATTGATTCTGTTCCGGTGGTACGTGATTTTCCGGATGTGTTTCCTGCAGACCTGCCGGGCATGCCGCCTAACAGGGATATTGACTTCGGTATTGAATTGGTGCCGGACACTTACCCCATTTCTATTCCATCGTATCGTATGGTACCGGCGGAGTTGAAGGAGTTGAAGGAACAACTTCAGGAACTCCTTGATAAAGGGGTTTATTCGGCCTAGTGTGTCACCTTGAGGTGCACCAGTTCTATTTGTAAAGAAGAAGGATGGTTCCATGAGGATGTGCATTGATTACAGGTAGTTGAACAAGGTCACAGTCAAGAATAAGTATCCTTTGCCTCGTATTGATAATTTATTTGACCAGCTTCAGGGAGCAAGGGTGTTGTCCAAGATTGATTTGAGGTCCGGGTATCACCAGCTGAAGATTCGGGATTTGGATATTCTTAAGACAGCTTTCAGGACCCGATATGGCCATTATGAGTTCTTAGTGATGTCTTTTGGGCTGACCAATGCCCCAACAACATTCATGCATTTGATGAACAGTGTATTCCAGCCCTATTTGGACTCATTCATTATTGTATTCATTGATGACATCCTGGTGTACTCTCGTAGCCAGGAGGAGCATGCTCAACATCTGAGGATTGTATTACAGAGATTGAGGGAGGAGAAGCTTTATGCAAAGTTCTCCAAGTGTGAGTTTTGGCTAGGTGCAGTAGCATTCTTAGGACACGTGGTGTCTAGTGAGGGTATTCAGGTGGATCCGAAGAATATAGAGGCAGTGTAGAGTTGGCCTAAACCGTCCTCAGCCACAGAGATTAGGAGCTTCCTTGGTTTGGCGGGCTATTACCATCGCTTTGTGGGGGGATTTTCATCTATTGCATCGCCCTTGACCAAATTGACCCAAAAGGGTGCTCTATTTAGGTGGTTGGATGAGTTCAGAAGCTTAAGACTACTTTGACCACAGCTCCAGTGTTGGTTCTGCCATCAGCTTCAGGTTCTTACACCGTGTATTGTGATGCCTCGAGGGTAGGTATTAGATGTTTTTTGATGCAGGAGGGTAGGGTGATTGCCTATGCCTCATGCCAGTTGAAGACCCATGAAAAGAACTATCCTGTCCACGATCTTGAGTTAGCAGCCATTGTTCACGCCTTGAAGATTTGGCATCATTATTTGTATAGGGTTCATTATGAGATCCATACTGATCACCGGAGTTTGCAGTATCTGTTTAAGTAGAAGGATCTTAATTTGCGTCAGCGGAGATGGTTAGAGCTTCTCAAGGACTATGATATCACTATTTTGTACCATCCAGGGAAGGCCAATATGGTGGACGATGTCTTGAGTTGCTGGGCAGAGAGTTTGGGGAGTTTAGCGTATCTCCCAGTAGCATAGAGACCCTTGGCATTGGATGTTCAGGCCCTAGCGGGCCAGCTTGTCAGATTGGATATTTCGGAGCCGAGTTGGGTATTGGCTTGTGTAGTCTCCAGGTCTTCTCTTTATGATCGTGTCAGGGAGCGTCAGTATGATGACCCCCACCTTCTCGTTCTCCAGGACAAGGTTCAGTGAGGTGATGCCAGAGATGTGACTATTGGTGATGATGGTGTGTTGAGGATGCAGGGCCGGATATGTGTGCCCAACATGGATGTACTTCGGGAGTTGATTCTTGAGGAGGCATACAACTCGCGGTACTCCATCCATCCGGGTGCCGCGAAGATGTACCAGGATTTGAGACAGCACTATTGGTGGAGGCGGATGAAGAAGGATATAGTTGAGTTTGTGGCTCGGTGTCTCAACTGTCAGCAGGTTAAGTATGAACATCAAAGACCAGGTGGCTTGCTTCAGAGGTTAGAGATCCCAGAGTGGAAGTGGGAGCGGATCACCATGGACTTCGTACTTGGGTTCCCACATACTTCGAGGAAGTTCGATGCTATTTGGGTTATTGTGGATCGGCTGACCAATTCCGCGCACTTCATTCCAGTTGCCACTACTTACTCTTCAAATCGGTTGGCTGAGATTTACATCTGAGAGATTGTTCGCCTGTATGGTGTCCCAGTTTCTATCATTTCAGATAGGGGCACTCAGTTTACATCACAGTTTTGGAGGGCCGTGCAGGGAGAGTTGGGTACTCAGGTTGAGTTGAGCATAACTTTTTACCCTCAGACGGACGGGCAGTCCGAGCGCACTATTCAGATATTGGAGGACATGTTACGCTCTTGTGTCATTGACTTTGGGGGTTCATGGGATCAGTTTCTGCCGCTCGCGGAGTTTGCATATAACGATAGTTATCAGTCGAGCATTTAGATGGCTCCGTACGAGGATTTATATGGGAGGAGGTGTAGATCTCCAGTAGGATGGTTTGAGCCTGGTGAGGCTAGGCTCTTGGGTACGGACTTGGTCCAGGATGCATTAGATAAGGTGAAATTAATTCAGGAGCGGCTTCGCACGGCGCAGTCTAGGCAGAAGATCTACGCGGACAAGAAGGTCCGTGATATGTCTTTTATGGCTGGGGAGAAGGTTTTACTGAAGGAATCACCCATGAAGGGTGTTATGAGGTTTGGGAAGAGGATCAAGTTGAGCCCCCGGTTTATTGGGCCTTTTGAGGTGCTTTAGAGGGTAGGAGATGTGGCTTATAAGCTTGCCTTGCCACCCAGCTTGTCGAGTGTGCATCCAGTGTTTCATGTTTCCATGCTCCGAAAGTATGTTGGCGATCCGTCCCATGTTTTGGACTTCAGCACGGTTCAGTTGGAGGGTGATATAACTTATGATATGGAGCCGGTGGCCATTTTGGATCGACAAATTCAGAAGTTGAGGTCAAAGGATATAGCTTCAGTGAAAGTGTAGTGGAGAGGTCAGCCTATGGAGGAGGTCACCTGGGAGACTTAGCAGGAGATGCGGAGCAGATATCCATACCTATTTGAGACTCCGGGTATGTTTCTAGACCCATTCGAGGACGAACGTTTGTTTAAGAGGGGGAGGATGTAACAAGTCAGTCGGTCATTTCGAGAGTTATAGCCCCGTTTACCCCATTTCTGCTTCCTTTTGTGCTTTTCAGCTATATCATGATATATTAGGTTAGTTGGTTCGAGTCCGGAGTGGTTTCGGAATGAATTGAGACACTTAGTCTCTTTATTAGAAGCTTAAGTTAAAAAAGTCAACTGATTATTGACTTATATGTAAATGATCTCGGATTTGAATTTTGATGGTTCCATTAGCTCTGTTAGGTGATTTTGGACTTAGGAGCGCGTTCGGAATGTGATTTGGAGGTCCGTAGTGGAATTAGGCTTGAATTGGTGAAAGTTAGAATTTTGGTGATTTTGGCCGGCAGTGGAAATTTTGATATCAGGGTCGGATTGGATTTCCGGAAGTTGGAGTAGGTTCGTTGTGTCATTTCAGCCTTGTGTGCAAAATTTGAGGTCATTCGGACGTGGTTTGGTAGGTTTCGGCATCGTTTATGGAATTCGGAAATTTCTAAGTTCATTAGGCTTGAATCCGTGTGTAATTCATGTTTTTGGTGTTGTTGAAGGTGATATGAAGGTTCGACTAAGTTCGTATGATGTTATGGGACATGTTGGTATGTTTGGTTGAGGTCCCGAGGGCCTCAGGTGAGTTTCGGATGTTTAACGGATCATTCTTGGCCTTAGTGAGATTGCTGATATCTGCTGCTGCATTCTTCTGGTTTCCTCTTTTGCGATCGCGAGTGGGCTCTCGCGTTCGCGAAGACTGTTTTCTGAGTGGTGAATTTTTGTTCTACACGTTCGCTAAGGGGAGGATGCGAATGCGAAGGTGTGGTCTGCGTGTGCATCGCGAACGCGAAAGAAGGGTCGCATTCGCGAAGAGGAGTGAGGCAGTTAGTGATATGACTTATGATGTGGAGTCGGTGGCCAGTTTGGATCGGCAGATTCGGAAGTTGAGGTCAAAGGATATAGCTTTAGTGAAAGTGCAGTGGAGAGGTCAGCATGTGGAGGAGGCCACCTGGGATACCTAGCGGGAAATGTGGAGCAGATATCCACACCTATTTGAGACTTCAAGTATGTTTCTAGACCTGTTCGAGGACGAACGATTGTTTAAGAGGGGGATGATGTAACGACCCGGCCGGTCGTTTTAAGAGTTATAGCCCTGTTTTTCCTATTTTTGCTTCCTTTTGTGCTTTTCAATTATATCATGATATATCGGGTTAGTTCGTTCGGGTCCGGAGTGGTTTCAGAATGAATTGAGACACTTAGTCTCTTTATTAGAAGCTTAAGTTGGAAAAGTCAACTAAATGTTGACTTATATGTAAACGATCTCGGATTTGAATTTTGATGGTTCCGTTAGCTCCATTAGGTGATTTTGGACTTAGGAGCGCATTCAGAATGTGATTTGGAGGTGCGTAGTGGAATTTGGCTTGAATTGATATCGGGGTCGGATTTGATTTCCGGAAGTTGGAGTAGGTTCATGGTGTCATTTTAGACTTGTGTACAAAATTTGAGGTCATTCAGACTTGATTTGGTAGGTTTCGGCATCGTTTGTGGAATTCAAAAATTTCTAAGTTAATTAGGCTTGAATCCGTGTGTATTTCGTGTTTTTGGTGTTGTTGAAGGTGATTTGAAGGTTCGACTAAGTTCATATGATGTTACAGGACGTGTTGGTATGTTTGGTTGAGGTCCCGAGGGCCTCGGGTGAGTTTCAGGTGGTTAACGAATCATTCTTGGCCTTAGTGAGATTGCTGATATCTGCTGCTGCATTCTTCTGGTTTCCTCTTCCGCGATCGCGAGTGGGCTCTCGCGTTCTCGAAGAGTGTTTTCTGAGTGGTGAATTTTTGTTCTACGCATTTGCAAAGGGGAGGACGCGATCACGAAGTCTGCATGTGCATCGCGAACGCGGGAGAAGGGTCGCATTCGCGAAGAGGAGTGAGGCAGTTGGGGACCCCATGTCCTTGTTCTACGCGTTCACGAGAAGGTGGTCGCATTCGCGAAGGTCTGAGCTAGTAATGCATCGTGTTCGCGAGGCATTTATCGCGTTTGCGAAGAGTAAAATGATGAGGCAATCAAGGTGGTCTACGCGAACGCGAGAGGACGGTCGCGTTCGCGAAGGGGAAAATCTGGGCAGGCAGTGTTAAATTTAAATCGAGTGTTTGAGCTCATTTTTCATATTTTGAGCTAGAGATCACGGATTTGGGCGATTCTTGAAGGGATTTTCGCGGAGTTGATTGGGGTAAGTGTTTCTCACTTGGGTTTGATTAAATTCCATGATTTTGTCTTTATCTTTATCATCTAAATTGTGATTTTGGGTGAAAAATTGGGGAAAAAGTGGAAGAGTTCTTGAGATGAAATTTTGAGGTTTTGAAGGGGATTTTGTTGTCAGATTTTGGTAAATTTGGTATGACTAGACTCGTGAGTGAATGGTCTTTCGAGTTTTGTGATTTTCGTCGGATTTCGAGACGTGGGCCCGGGGCCCGGGTTTGAGCCGATTTTAGATTTTTGCTATAATTTGGTATTTTTCTAGTGGAATTGATTCCTTTAGCCTATATTAATCGTATTGTATTGCTTGTGGCTAGATTCGGGACGTTTGGAGACCGATTTGAGAGGCAAGAGCATTCCGGAGTAGGAGTTCTACACTGTTGAGGTAAGTAACAGTTTTAAATCTGGTCTTGAGGGTATGAAACCTGGAGTTTGTTATAATGTTACTGTTTGGAGGTGGCACCCATGCTAGGTGACGGGCATATAGGTGTACGCCATGAGGGATTGAGACTTGGTCTATCCCGAGAGACTGTGAAGCCTAATAGCCTTTATTTGTGTTTATATGCATTCTTGTCTACTAGAACTTGACTGCCTTTCATGTTAGAAATCATGCTTAGGCTATATTCCTGCTCATGGTAGTTATATTCAGTCATAGTGCTTTTTGTACATGTTTACCTCAGTCTCTACTATTTTCCCTAATGATATACTGTAACACTTTGATTTGGGATGTTTTCCCTTTCTTTATTGAGAGCTTTGAGACTAGAGAGGTTCATGACTGAGTGAGGCTGAGAGCCTGTTTGTGAGGTATTGTACCTTAGCACGTGAGTTGTCCGTGCGTATGGTAGCACGTGAGTTGTCTGTGCGGGCCTTGATATAATATTATAACATGTGAGTTGTCCGTGCAGCACGTGAGTTGTCCGTGTGGATTATAGCGCTTGGGCTGTAGGAGCCCCTCATAAGTCTGAACACCATCAGTGAGCGCAGGCACCTATTGAGCGTGTGCATTGAGGGCTGAGAGTTGAGTGTCGAGTTATTGAGGGTTTGAGTGACAGTGTCTGTGAGGTTTCATCTATTTCACTTTATTGCTGCATTTAGCTGAAAATCATTTGACTGGAATTGGTAATTATGCAACTGATCTTTTGCTCATGTTTACTCTTAACTGTGAAAATTATCAACTGGATTGTTCTGTACAGCTCGTCACTACTTCTCAATTCATTATTTATTTCTATTACTTGCTGAGTTAGTTGTACTCATGCTACACCCTGCACTACATGTGCAGATCCAGGTGTGTCTGAGCACGGAGATTGTTGAGTCCAGGCCTGGTTGAGTTTCGAAGACTGCAAGGTAGTTTCCAGTGTCCGCAGGACCTTGTTACTCCTTCCACATTTCTTTCTATTTTGTACTGATATTTAGACATTAGCTGTAATAGTTTTAAATACTTAGACGGTCATGACTTGGTGACACCTCGATATTTAGGGCTCATTTTCCGCACTTTGTTCCAAATTTGAGTTTAACTTTGATTTTATGAAAAGTTCCTGATATGGAAAGCCTTACTTTACTTTTATATTTAGTTTGGAAGTATTTTTGGGAAGGCCGGCTTGCCTAGTACCACCGATAGGCGCCATCACGACACGTTAGGTTTTGGGGTCGTGACAAAATCTCATCTCGTACATTACCTACGACAGAAAACAACTATCGCTAAGCATAAAGCTTAGTGACGTATAAACTTTGGGCTTGGAGCCATTAAATTCTCCAATTTCCCATTTCAGTCATAGGTAGCTCAAATTAAACATAATTTAAACAAGTAAACAAATATATCAAAATTATCGATTATCGATTATCGAATATCAATATCAATGTTCAAGATTCAAGAGTCGAGAAAGCGTATACTATCAATCCAAGAGAGTTTGCCAAATATCCTTTTTTCGTCCAATATGTATGTCATGCCATCACACTAAGCATAATCAGATATCAAGGTGGACCAAAGCCCTAAATCAAGTAGTGTCAAAATCCAATAGTCAAGAGAATCAAGAACCATATTAAAAATGGCTTCCTAGTTCGTACTTAACACTGACAAGTTCCATAATATAAGACGAACCACAAATCCAAAGTCAAGATGGCAAAAGATCCGAATCAAGAGGCCTGCCAAGATGAGTGACAAAGTCATTTCCACAAGAAGGACAAAGTCCCAACAAGAATGCAAAATGGTCAAGCAAATCCATACGAGTGGGCGATTTAACGAATATCTTACAACACTTGATATAACACGAATACAACGATATAAATTGAAGACAAGAAAAAATAAATATCAGGTTATTTCAAAATATTCCATCAAGTAAAAAGAGTACAAAGTTTATACACAAACCTTGGTGTTTTACCACAAATCAGTTCAACCAAAACTTGAGGACATTCGAATCGTCTATGCCACAGACAAACCAAATCTGTCCACTTCCTCAAACACTTCCCCTTAGATTTTACAAGGGTATATATATCTTAAATATATAATCAAATATCTACATAAGTCCAATGATTTAACATGTCAAACTAAAGATGATATTGGTGCAAATAGAAATTCTGGACAATATCACTGTCTTGTGTTGTGACTCAGTTTTGAAGATGAAAATGGATAAACTAGACTGTGTGTTCTTCATTACAGTTGTAGATATATGTCTTACTATTTTAGAAAATCTTGAATCACCCCCATATCAATTTTGTACAAAAGTTATTCTAAAATTACTAACAGTAGTACAGGGAGGGTTTGTAAAATAGAAAATCTGGGCAGCACCTGCCCTGTAATTCATCATCCATTTTCGGGTAAATAAAAGACAAACCAGGTTTTGGTGCCTGAATAAGAGTTATAGATTTAGGAAATATCTTTCTAGAAAAGCTTGGATCACTTACAACAGATCCCTATACAAGAATATACGAAGAAAACACTAATAATTGTCTAGTGTTAAAACGGATTTAGTAACTTACTACAAAAGAGAGGAGCAACTTGAGCTTCACCAAGAACGAGTTTTGCTGGTTAGTTTAGTGAAAATTTCTGATGGTTATCATGAAGTATTTTAGGTGATAAGCAGGAGAGTAAGTAGGGGTTCTCTTTAGCATAAAAGAATGAAATATGAGAGAAGGTTATGGAAAAGCAAGTGAAATAAGTAATATTTATGAACTTTGGATAATTATGAAATAAAATTGCGTGCCCAAACTACTAAATATCTTTAGATAAATACAAAATGGTGGAAGCCCAAAACCTTAAATATCTAATGTATAGCAACACCATGGAACTTCTTTGTCAATATTAACACAACCTAAAGTAAGCAATTTTCATATTATTGTCAATTTTACGTTTAGGAAGTACGACGTAAAATCTATCTTCATTATAAAGATGCTCAATCGAGAATGCAAATATTAGTTAAAACTTTGGGGTGTTACAACTCTCTCCCCCTTAAATAAATTTTGTCCCAAAATTTACCTTATACTAGTCCCGAAACAAGTGTGGATATTGAACTTGCATATCCTCTTCTCGCTCCTAAGTAGCTTCCTTGACAGTATAATTTCTCCAAAGAACATTCACTAAGGGGATTCTCTTATTTCTAAGATCTTTTATCTCACGTGCTAATATTTGGATTGGTTCTTCTCTATATGTCAAATCAGGATTGACCTCAATAGATTCAATTGAAAGAACATGAGATGGATCTGAGCGGTATCTTCTAAGCATAGAAACATAGAAGACGTTGTGGATCTTGTCTAACTCTGGTGGAAGAGCTAGTTTATCATCAACCGGGCCAACTCTCTCAAGCACTTCATAAGGTCCAATAAATCGAGGACTAAGTTTACCCTTTTGGCCAATTCTCATATACTTCTTCCATGGAGAAACATTTAAGAATACCTTATCACCCGCTTGATACTCAATATCATGCCTCTTAAGATCAGCATAAGACTTTTGTCTATCTGAAGAAATTTTTAAGCGATCCCTGAAGATTTTTACCTTATCTTCAGTTTGTTGCACAATCTCATGACCCACCAATTTTCTTTTACTAACCTCGTTCCAACAAAGAGGTGTTCTACATTTCCTCCCATATAAATCTTCATAAGGAGGCATGTCTATACTTGATTGATAGCTATTATTGTAAGAAAATTCAATCACGGCTAAATGTTTGTCCCAACTACCCTCAAACTCAATAATGCAGGCTTGAAGCATATCCTCCGAGATTTGTATTACCCTCTCAGACTTGCCATTTGTTTGTGGATGGAAAGCAATACTAAAATTCAACCTGGAACCTAAAGCTTCTTGCAAGCTAGACCAAAATTTGGATGTAAACCTTGGATCTCTATCAGACACAATAGAAATAGGGATTCTATGCAGCCTCAACAATCTCATTAATGTATAATTCTTCCAAACGTTCCAGTGAGTAGTCCATTCTGTTTGCCATGAAATGAGCACTCTTAGTTAGTCTATCTACAATGACCCAAATCGCATCATGATTCCTTTGAGTGCGTGGAAGTACAGAAACAAAGTCCATCATTATCCTTTCCCATTTCTACTCAGGTATTGACAAGGGTTGCAGTAGACCAGCTGGGACTTGATGTTCAACTTTTATTTGTTGACAAACCAAGCATTTAGAAACGAACTCTGCAATGTCTTTCTTCATACCACTCCACCAGTAGTGCTCCTTGATGGTCCGGTATATTTTAGTACCTCCAGGATGCATTGCATAAGGTGAACTATGTGCTTCAATCAAGATCTCCTTCCTCAATTCATCATCATTAGGAACACACAACCTATTTTTATAAAATAAGGTACCATCTTTCTTCCATATATAATCTGATTCTCTTCCATTTTGGACTTCTTCAACCCGTTTCACAAGCTTCTCATCTAACTTCTGCGCTTCTTGGACCTGCTCAAGTAAGACTGGTTTGACTTGCAAATTAACAATGATAGAACCATTAGAATTAAATGAAATACAAGCATTCATGGCTCTTAATTCAAGAAGCAAAGGCAAAGGACTTAGAGTTAAACTTGCAAGGGAATTGCGACTCAACGCATCTGCAACCACATGTCATGACCCAATTTTCCCTCCGTTGGGTATCGTGATGGCACCTAGTCTTAGGGACTAGGTAAGCCTAACATTTACTGAATAACAACAATAAAAATAACATCTAACAACTTTTGAAATAGAAATCTCTATAAAATTTACAATTCCCAAAATCGGTAGTACAAGTCATAAGCTCTATAGAGTTTGCTACAATTCTTCTAAATACAACGGTTTGAAATAAAGTAACAGTATGAATACAAATCAGAAGGTGACTCCGAAGCCTGCGAACGCAGCAACAAGTTTACCTTGAGTCTCCACAGCAACAATTCGCACATCTAGCTAATGATCAACTTACTTCGAAATACCCGGATCTGCACAAAAATGTGCAGAAGTGTAGTATGAGTACACCACGGCGGTACCCAGTAAGTATCAATACTAACCTCTGAGGAGTAGTGAGGAAGAACAGTCAAGACACCTACTGGACTAAATGACCAGAACAAAGTATAAGTATAGAAACAACAGAGTATAATATCTACATAAAGACTACGCGATATGACTAACAATACAGTAATTGCAATAGGAAAGGACAACAACAAGTATCAGCGGAATACCATAATAATGACACAGAAGGGTGAACGTAAACACAACCTAAATCCGAAATCACAGATACAACAAGAACAAATAATAACTCAGCAACAACGACCGCTTTCACATAAGGTTTTAGTCAACAAACTCCACGAGGTACCGAACCTCGGACAAATCACAACTCACGGGTCTCAATATTTGAACCCTAACACTTGGCATCTTGTGCCCTCATTACACCTCATAACCGCACTGACGACTTGCGTGCCAAATAGAGCCATTCTAACATAGAAGGCAAGTAAGCAAGGGTGTGCATTCATACACAAAAATATCAAGAAAACCTCTTATCCGATAACAGTGCTTAACTACGTGTATGCTTGTGCAAATGTCCTAACATTGTTTATACTAGCTAGTGAGCATAAGGAAAAGAACGGACAACACGTAGAATGTTTTCTTACAACTTTCACAAGATAAAGCTCACACAGGTAAGTGTACCACTACACAAATATCAACAACAAGAATGCCCCCAGGCCATCACAAATTATCACAAATCAATCCCTGACATAGCCCACCTTGTCTCACCACGCGTGCAATAGTAAAGTAAATGCCTGCCTTGTCTTGCCACACATGCATAATAATGTTCCCACCTTGTCTCGCCACATGCGCAACCCACACATATGTATCCTTCTTTGTCACGCCGCATGTGCAAATATAAATAGTAACAATATCACAGCAGAATCCTCGTGCAACCCCATAACAATGAGATGTCAACAAAGGGCACTCCCGAGATACCGTCTCATAGTCCCAAAAGTAAATGCTCAACAGGGGATCTCCCGAGGTACCGCCTCGTAGTCCATAAAATAAATATGACAGACAGGGGGATCTCTCGAGGTACCACCTCGTAGTCCCAACGTAAATATGCAAGACAGGGGGGATCTCCCGAGGTACCGCCTCGTAGTCCCAAAGTAAATATGCAATAACAACTAGTACAACAACAACAACACTAATACACGGGTACGATAAATAAATCAACTCAGAAATTCTAGAACTCAAAGGAACGGAGGAATTAATTCATGAGGAGTGGCCACAATAGAGAATGCTAGTCATAATAAGAACAACTCAACAAGAAAGGAAATATTATGTAACAATAGTCCACAATGTGCAGTTCGACAACAAAGGACCTAACACAAGGCGAATAATTCAAAATAAGGACAAGTCAACTAAACTATAGGATATCTAACTTCTTTTAAGGTTGGCAATAAAAAATAGATACAACAAATTCAATTAGGGATAAGCAGCAACAAGATAATCATAGCCTTAATTAAGGATAAACAATTATAAAAGAGATAATTATAACTTCAAATAAAGATAAGCAGTCAGGGAAAAGATAACATGGCAATAGAAGAGATAACAATTTAAGTTAAGGCACAGATGACTCAAATAAGCATCAAGGGCGGATCATGAAGCAGTTAATTCTAATTAAAGCAGGTAGAGGTGAAACTAGTAATTAAGAGACGTATTCATAACATAACAACTGCATAATCAATGAATACAAGGACCTAAGAACCCTAAAAGGCCAACTTTCCACAAATAAGTCCGAGCACGTACTCGTCACCTAGCGTACACGGACTACAATTAGCAAAGAAGACTCAAATCCTAAAGGGGTAGTTCCCCCACACGAAGTTAGGCAAGATACATACCTCGAACCAAGCTCAATCAATGAGTAAGAATGCCCTTTCCTCGATTATCCGACTCTGAATGGCCCAAATCTAGCCAAACACAATTACATATCATGAATAAAATTATGAGAAATTAATTTAAATAATAAATCTACGACTTTAGCAAAGAATCAAAAATTCGGCCCAAAAAGTCGACCCGGGCCCACGTCTCAGATCGGGTAAAAGTTATAAAATATGAACACCCAAACAACCACGAGTTCACTCGTACCAAAATTATCCAAATTTGATATCAAAATCCGAATCAAAACTCAAAAATTTATTTGAAGAACCTTCCAACTTTTTCCCAAATTTCTCAACCAAGTTCCTTAATTAAATGATGAAATCAACTATAGATTAATGAGATATAACCATAAAAGAGTTAAGAATCATTACCCACAAGCGTCCTCTGAAAATCCCTTGAAATATCGCCTCAATCTGAGCTCTCTAGGTCCAAAATTGGAGAATGAAATCAACCCTCGCACTTAGCCCTTTTCTGCCCAGCGATTTCCGCTTCTGCGGGCTTCCAGCCGCACCTACGATACCGCACCTTCGAAAATTCCATCGCAGGTGCGGAAATGACTTAATTCCTCTAGTCCGCTTCTGCGAGCATAAGGCCGCACCTGCAAGTGCGTGCCTGTGGATTCTTGTCTGCTTCTGTGGAATCTTCACTCAGCTCGCCTTCCGCTTCTGCGATCCCTTCTCCGCAGGAGCAGCTCCGCTTCTGTGCCCCTTTTGTCGCACCTGCGACCACTAGTTACCCAGATCAGGGCCACATCTGCGAGCTCCCTTTCGCACGTGTGAGTCCGCACCTGCAGCCACCCCACCGCAGGTGCGCTTATACCAGAAGTTTGAAATCTTCAGCAACTACACAAGTCCAAATTTTGATCCGTTAAGCATCTGAAACTCACCCAAGGCCCTCAGGACCTTAACCAAATATACCAACAAGTCCTAAAACACCATACAAACTTAGTCGAGCCCTCAAATCAAATCAAACAATGCTAAAAACACGAATCACCCTCCGATTCAAACTTAATGAACTTGAAACTTTAAAATTTCTACAACCGATGCTGAAACCTATCAAACCACGTCCAATTGACCCCAAATTTTACACACAAGTCATATTCAACATTACGGACCTACTCCAACTTTCGGAATCAGATTCCGACCCCGATATCAAAAAGTCCACAACCGGTCAAAATCTCCAAAAATTCGACTTTCGCTATTTCAAGCCTAAATGAGCTACAGACCTCCAAAACACAATCCGGACACGCCCCTAAGTCCAAAATCATCCAACGGAGCTAACAAAACTAATGAAACTTCATTCCGGTGTCGTCTTCACACAGTTCCGACTACGGTCAAAATTCTAAGGCTTAAGCTTCCGTTTTAGGGACTAAGTGTCCCAAATCACTCCAAATCATCCGGTAATTGAATTCAACCACGCATGCATGTCAATACACATAATATGAAGCTGCTCAAGACCTTATGCTGCTAAACGGGACTTAAATTCTCAAAACAACCGTCCGGGTCGTTACATCCTTCCCCTCTTAAACAAATGTTCGTCCTCGAATGTGCCAAGAATCGCTTCGAAGTCTTCAAATCACTGAATGCACATATCCAACATACACCCGCGGGTGACCCCACGTCACCCCAATCCACATAAGCCCAACGACACCATCTCAACTGTAATTTGTCCTTTCTACCAGCACCGATAAGCCTTACAGTCAGAACTCTCACCTTCCATTCATCTCCAAAAGACTCGATTCTAAATCCATACCACGTATCCGTCTCAACCAGATTCGGCAACTCATGCCGACACCCGCAAGGTACAACCACACAATGTGACACACCACACATAGGCCCATAATAACATTTCTGATCACAATAGCTGCCCGTAGTCAAAACCAGCACCGACAATTAGCCTCATATCCGTTAGCAACCCGTTTTAAAACTCCACAACGCTGACAATGATGCAGCAATACAAAGACCTCATAACTATACACGCGGATCAACAAGTCACAACTAACACCACCGGGCACACACCCCGCAAGCTAAAACTCAAGAAGCACAGAATGAAAATGACTGAATATGTAAAGAGAAACACATAAGAGAAATATCAAACAAGCCTGACATGCACAACTCTCTATTAGTACCATACTACGAATCAATTTAAAAAGGAAGAATTAAAGTATATGAACAAATCACAAGGATCGTATCCTGATATAACTTCCACCGCGGCACGCAGCCCAGCTCAAACATATCAAAACACATGGAAATCGTGAGGGTCTCACCCTCAACTCTGAATCATAAGCCGAATACACATCATACCAATTGAAATCTTCCACTAACTCAATTCTACCAATAAAGTCACAACGCTTACTGAACTCTCACCCCGGTAGAGTATCAAATCACAAATCGTAACCAAATTACTCAGGAATCACATCAAACTTGCCATAATAGACAATATGCATTCACTTCTAGTCCCGTAACTTTCAATAATGAATTAAAACAATGATAGACACGACTATCACTCATCGAATCTCCCAACAGGGGCAAACACATAAAAATAATACTAGGTCATGAACTCACCCATAGGTGGGAGAACAAATAGGGGAACTCGCCCCGATAAGCAGAACCGAATCAAAATATGAATGGTTCCCCTCTGTAACAAATCAAAACCATACCTGTATGACATCATCTGGCGCAGTGGCCTCAAGCCTACTATATGAAACACATCAACGGGTCGGGCCTTCCCCTCTTGGGTACCCTCTACTCGCCTGAATACTCCACTGTGACACACCTGTCCGGAATCTAGGACAATCTCTTACCCTGTGGTTGGTATCTCCATACTCGAAGCAACCTCTCTACTGACGTGGCTGTGGGAACTATGAGGTATGGGTACTCTGAGACCAATGAGCACCTGAAACACTGTGCGAAGCCTGAAGTGCAAACTGAACTGGCTGATCCACAAAACCTTTACCATGTCATACCCTACCTCCAAAATAAGGACTAGTAGATCTCTCCGGTCTATGAGGCCTCCTCGCCTCCCTATCCTCTCTCTCCTGACCTCGCCTGTCCTCTCTCTCATGGCCTCGCCTGTCTCCTCTCTCCTGATCCCACATGCCCTCTACTCGGCGAGCGATCCTTACTACTTGCTGAAATGAGACATCCGACTCTAACTCCCGAGCCATGTTGAACCGAATATCATGTCTGAGCCCCTCAATGAATCTACGGACATGCTCTCTAACTGTAATGACCAAAGGAGGCGCATGTCTAGCCAAATCACTGAATCTAACGGCATACTCTGACACTAACATAGTGCCCTGGCGCAGCTGCTCAAACTCCGCGCGCCATGCATCTCGAAGGGACTGAGGTACAAAGTCTCTCAGGAATATCTCTGAAAACTGAACCCATGTAAGTGAAGATGACTCGGACGGGCTACCCAACTCGTATGCCCGCCACCACTAATAAGCCGCTCCCCTGTGCTGGAACATAGTAAAAGCAACCCCGCTCGTCTCCATAATACCCATAGTACGGAGAATGCAGTGACACTCTTCTAGAAAACCCTGGGCATCATCTGTCACCAATCCACTGAAGGTAGGAGGGTGGTACTTCTTGTACCTCTCAAGTCTAAGTTGTTCTTCCTCTGAGGTTGCTGCCCTAACCACGGGCTGAGCTAGGACCACAGGCTGTGTCGCCATGACACTTGGAACCTGACCAACATGAACTCGCTCCTCTAGAGTATGGGCGGCGGGAGTCTGAGCTCCTCCCCCGGTCTATGAAATAGCTGGTGCAATCGAAATCAACCCCGCCTGAGCCAATGTAGAAAACATGGTCAGGAACTGTGCTAAGGTCTCCTAAAGTCCGGGGGTAATAGCAAGCGCCTTTTGTACCTGCCCCCAATTGGAACTACTAGCGGCTCCTCAACTGCTGCTCTGGTAGGTGCCTTAGATGTGGCACGTGCTCCTCGTCGGCCTCTGCCTCTGCCCCTAACGACATCTGTTCTGGGGGTAACGTCACTAGTGACTGCAACTCGTGTCCTCACCATCTGTGAGAGAATGGAATGATAAAAGTTCAAACTTCGAGATGAATGAACTCGCACGATAGGAATGAAGGAAGTGAAATTGTCCTAATAGTTCTGTAGCCTCTCGAAGATAAGTACAAACGTCTCCGTACCGATCCACATGACTCTACTAAACTCGCTTATGACTCGTAGCACCTATGAACCTAGAGCTTTGATACCAACTTATCACGATCCAATTTCTCCTCTGTTGGGTATCGTGATGGCACCTAGTCTTAGGGACTAGGTAAACCTAACATTTACTGAATAACAACAATAAAAATAATATCTAACAACTTTTGAAATAGAAATCTCTATAAAATTTACAATTCCTAAAACCTACAGTACAAGTCATAAGCTCTATAGAGTTTGCTACAATTCTTCTAAATACAACTGTTTGAAATAAAGTAACAGTATGAATACAAATCAGAAGGTGCCTCCGAAGCCTGCGAACGCAGCAACAGGTTTACATTGAGTCTCCACAGCAACAAGTCCGCACATCTAGCTAATGATCAACTGACTTCGAAATACCTGGATCTGCACAAAAATGTGCATAAGTGTAGTATGAGTACACCACTGTGGTACCCAGTAAGTATCAATACTAACCTCTGAGGAGTAGTGAGGAAGAACAGTCAAGACACCTACTGGACTAAATGACCAGAATAAAGTATAAGTATAGAAACAACAGAGTATAATATCTACATAAAGACTACGCGATATGACTAACAATACAGTAATTGCAATAGGAAAGGACAACAACAAGTATCAGCGGAATACCATAATAATGACACAGAAGGGTGAACGTAAACACAACCTAAATTCGAAATCACGGATACAACAAGAACAAGTAATAACTCAGCAACAACGACCGCTTTCACATC